>NC_052942.1:36852295-37069906 GCF_013358895.1 Oreochromis aureus | reverse complement strand
CAAGGCTTCTACTGAAAGAAAGGGGAGAGTCAGAGTAAGGGTGTGTTGCCTTGAAGTGGATGACAGATAAAGGTGTTGGTTACAGCAGCAATTAACCTGCATCTGTTTTCGTTACCAACACATCAGCCATGACATGCTGATTTCCGGGGTAATAAATGGCGGCTGATCGAGCACAGGCAGACTCGTGAGGAAAGTGTTGCAGCACAAAACACTGAGCCTACATATTATACAGTAGCTAACTTTTCCTTGTGGCTGAAATTGAAAGGCAAAGGAAAAAGAGAGTCCATCTTAGCTAAAGGAAAAAGTGAATTAAAAGCAGACCATATACACTTAGCATATAATTGTGTAGCATGAGATTTTCCATAGTGTAGTGTAGTCTCATGAAATAATATTTGAGTGTGCTAGCCATATGACACTGCCCATTATCAATATTGTAACTTGTATAAGTGTTTTAATGGCATCTTACAGTATTACTGATACACTGACGTTATGCCTCTACATTCCCTAGATCGTACAATAATGCAAGCCCAATCATGTCTGAGAGCAAGAGCATCATGTCAGCCTCCTACTACAATTTAGCACCTGATAAGGGAGCTACTTCAGTAACTTCCAACAAGGCAAAACAGTTTCTGCTAATAATGGAAACAGCAAACGTTTTTCACCCGAGGGGTTAAAACAGAAAATAAAAGCAGCTGGTGATGAGAGACTCAAAGCTAAACAAATGACTCAACTGAGCATTTTTGGAGTATTCGCTGCGTCATATGTCAGGAAGAGGAAAAGGTGCATGGACCTTACTGATGCTGTGACATGGCACTAAAAAGGACTTGTTGTTAGAAAGCTCAACCCAAGATACAACATTCCAGGTGGAAAACATTTTTCAATTTCAGTTTGATTCTGTAATAATATTATACAGCTTTTGTACGCAGCTGTTGTGCAGTTTACACGGTGAAGTGACTAAAGCATTAAGCAGTTATGTTATACTTTTACTTTAAATGTTCAGGGAAAACACTACCAGGCTTACTGTTGTGATTACATTTGTCATATGCTTTGTCACCATATTGTACTGTGCATTGCTGGTGTTGCTGGCATCTTGTTGCAATAAGGTCAGATTTTGAATTAGGTAGTCTGTCATCAGTGACAGTAGCTAATATAAAAGAAGGATGGAAAATGTCCTTAGTTTACTTGCACTTATAAAAACATGCTGCCTGAACTGACAGATATAATAGTTTTTGTTCTACATGGTCATAAATATCCATCCATTCTGGATATTCTGGAGGCTGTCCCAGCTAACATACACCCTGGACGGGTCGCAAGCCTGTGGCAGGGCTAACAGAGAGACAGACAGCCATTCGCTCTCATATTCACACCTATGGGCAATTTAGAATCACCAATTAATCGAACCCTAATAAGTGAATGTCTTTGGACTCTGGGAGGAAGAAACCCACACAAATACAGTAAGAACATGCAAGCCCTACACAGAAAGACCCTGGCTAAACACCCATGGAGTCGAACTCAGGATCTTCTTGCTGTGAGGCAACAGTACTACCTCATATATACAGTACTACCTCCCGTACTACCCATCATTATCACAAATTTCCTTAAAGTGATATATTTTAAGGCTATGTTGCCCACCCCTACTAGCTTTTGTGTTTTGTGAAGAAAATGATCTCTAACCACACAATACACTGCATAAATTGAAATCCTCTCAGTTCCCATCTAGATGTCCTTGTCATGACTTTGATAACCTTCTGTCACCTCCCCCTCCATCACAGGGCCTGATTTCCTGTCTGTATGGGAGAATATGTTCCTTTGGCAACTTCTCAACCTCAGCTATTAAAAAGGCATGGGAGCAGGATTTGGGGTGTGTGATTCAGGATGACTCTTGGGATAAAATTCTTTACCGGGTCCATGGCTCCTCACTATGTGCCAAACACGGGTTGATTCAATGTAAGATTTTGCACCACGTACACTGTACTAAAGCCAGATTAGCTCAAATATACCCCAACCTTAGCCCTGATTGCGACCGTTGTCATCAAACACCTGCCTCTCTAATACATATGTTTTGGTCATGTCCATCCCTCAAACAATACTGGATTAATATTTTTCTGACTTTATCAAAGATCATCCAGCTAACCCTCCAACCTGTGCCCTTAACTGCTTTGTTTGGGGTTCTTCCCGATACAGTTGTCTTACCGACGCCCCAAGCGGATTTGGTAGCATTTCTCACCTTATTTGCAAGACGCGGATTATTGTTATGTTGGAAATCCCCTTCTCCCCCATCCTGGGAAATCTGGATCAGAGACGCTTTGCATTTTAGCAAACTCGAAAAGATTAAATTCACCCTGCGTGGGTCTATGGCCAAATTTTTTAAGATCTGGCAACCCTTTTTGACCATGTTCAGACTTTATGGTCTCGCAACGCTCCCAATTAGCCAGCTCAGACTTTACTCTATTTTATTTCATCTTATGTTTAAGTACATGGACTCTATTGTGCCTGCGCCTTATGATGGTATCTACTTACCTACTTTATACATATTTCTTTTCTCTTACAAATTTGACCTATCTTTACAACTAAGCTGACCACTCACTATGTTTTTTTTTGTTTGTTTTGTTTTTGTTTTGTTTTGTTTTTGTTTTGTTTTTTGTTTTTTTTGTTTTTGTTTGTTTTGTTTTTTTGTGCCCATCTCCATTCAAATGACATATGTAAATGTTCCATCTTTTTTTTGTGTCTGTGTGAGGGTGTGGGCTCTGAAACTCTCCACATCTCTCTGTACACTCAGGAACTGTTATCTTGTACTTCAGGGTTTACTATTCGTATTATTAGACTGGACCCTTTCTTTTTTCATTTTGTATACCCACTGGTACTCTTATAATTATGAGGTGGGAGTGTATGTTTCATATTGTTTTATGTTCTTCAAAAGGAAAACGGCATATTGTTCAATTTCTCTTTTGCAAAAATGGATGCAGAAAATTTAATAAAAATATATATCTTAAAAAAAAAATACACTGCATAAATTAACATAACAAGTAAACATCAGGTAATGTGTGATGCTGATGACGACCTTCTACTGTTGAAAATTGTTTGGTGGTCTTTCCCTTTTTGCAATGAAACCAAGATGGCGGCTATTGAAGGTGAGCCGCGTGCAGCATTCCACACTCAACTTTTTACTCTATACAGGTACACTAACTTCTAATATAGCACTTAATACAGCTGCACATGATTATGTGAAAATACCAAATGAAATTATGGTGGAAACTGACTCGAGACACAGCATATATGTTTGACATTTCTTTTAGTTAGTCATTTGTTCGGATGTTGCTGTTCTGTGTCAACTTCTTACTGTCCTAAGATGAGTAGGAAATGATGGTTTTTGAGTCTCAATAACACAGCTGGATGTCTATGAAAGAGAAATATCTACAGAGAACTAACTGTGCTGCATATTGAACCACACAACACTGATTTGCCAGTTATTTAATCTTTGCATTGTCTTTTACGGTTAGGTCTATACATTTTTGGACCATGGCATAGGTTTTTTTCTTTGGTTTTGTGAGTTTGCCTCTGCACACTGCTGCAGCTGATTTTAAATCAGCAATCAAGATGTGGATGAATTGCAGACTTTTAGCTTTAATTCATGGGTTTTAACAAAAATATTGCATGAAGTGTTTAGACAACAGAGGCTTAATGGTAACTGAACAATTGACAAGCAGCTTGATGGCTATGTGTGACCTGTCCTCTCATTATCAAGAAAACTCGACTTGCATGGCAGTATGTGACTGCAGGCAGTGAGCATGAACTTTGAGAATGATTTTTATTCAGTAGCATATGTATGATGTTAAGAACAAAACTATGTCAGTTTTTCTTCATAAACCAGAAGAATTTTTGTGTGCATTCATATTTTTGCACATAACAGTGAATGCGATCCAGTGACAGCCAGTGTTGGGACTAACGCGTTATTAAGTAACGCGTTACAGTAACTACGTTATTATTGTGGTAACGAGCACGGTAACTAGTTATTATGCCAAAACCAGGAACGCGTTACTCGTTACTGGGATTTAGATAGGCTCGTTACTCGTTACTTCTTGTGGTGGATATCGCGGAGCTTCCACAGATTCAATAACATTACCAAGTGGTAGAAGCCAGCAGGTGGATGAAGGAAAAGGGAGGCAAGAGGAGAGACCCGAAGCGGCCGCCGGTCCGCGTGTCAGGTGAACTGAACTTCAGGTAAGAAGTTATGACCTGCAGTCTATCGGAGTCAGATATAAACCAAGTTTAGGTGGAGTTTATTTTCGGTATGCTGACATTTTCGTACTGCGTGCTAGCTAGCATGACGGAGTTTCTATACAGCTGGGTGGGTGCTATGTTACTGATGTTGAACTTTATTTTGTTCATACGGTTAATTATTAGAGTTGCCAACCGTCCCGTAAAAAACAGAATCGTCTCGTATTCAGAGAAAATATTACGCGTTTCGTACTGAGGTGAAAAGGAACACAGTTTGTCCCGGACTTCAGCTACAATGAAAAAGACACAAAGCTGAAGCTGCACAGCTGCCTCTTCTTCTCTCATTCTCTCCCCTCCTGTTTCTACTTCAATCACGAAACTGATCAATGATCAGCTGATCGTCTCTCTTGTTTATTTATCGCCCACTTTGCGCCAGAAAGAGGAAACCAGCGGATGTCGCGTTAAACAACAGCAGCACGTTTAAGCTTGATCAGCTGTTGTTAGAATTTATTTAATATTAATTTCTAGTATCAGCTGATGTTTGCTGGAGCCACAGCTGTAAAGCTGCTGGTCATGATATCGGTTTGGTTATCTGGTGAGAGGGAAACATGCAGATGAAACCAGGAGATGTCCTTACTGAATCATCAGAGCTGAACAGGTGATGGAGAAACAGGTTTACCTTTTAGGTGACATGGATGAGTTGAAGGGAAGTTATGAACTGTTTCTGAGAGACAAATAGAGACCAAGCTCCTTTTTTGTGTAGCTGACAGCTGGTAACTGTGCAGGGGCGGATCTAGCAAAGTAAAGTAAGTAAGTAAGTAAGTAAGTAAAATTTTATTTATATAGCACATTTCTAGATAGAAATCACAAAGTGCTTTACAAGATATAACAGATTAAAAAGACAAAATACAAACAAAGTTAGCAAAAAGCAATTTTAAAAGATGTGTTTTCAGCTGTTTTTAAAAGTAATCAATGAATCAGCGGATCGTAAGTCCTGAGGAAGGAATTCCAGAGTCTGGCGGCCACAGTAGCAAAAAGCTCTATCACCCCTAGTTTTCAGTTTCAGATCACGGAGTGACAAGTAGGCCCTGACTACTCGACCTCAGAGACCTATTAGGGCATAGGGCTGTAAAAGCTCAATAATATATGGTGGTGCTTGTTGTTGAAGAGCCTTAAAAGTTAAAACCAAAATCTTAAAATGGACTCTAAATTCGACGGAAGCCAATGTAACTGCATAAGCAACGGTGTTATATGTGAATATTTTGAAGCTTTAGTCAAAGTCTTGCTGCAGCATTCTGAACGATCTGCAGGCGCTCCAAAGAACCTTTGTTTAGACAAGTAAACAGGGAGTTGCAATAGTCCAGTCGTGAAGAGATAAAAGCATGAATAACGATCTCCAGTTCGGTATAGGATATTATAGAGCTCAATTTAGAAATATTTCTTAAATGATAAAAGCAAGACCGAACAAGAGATTTAACATGACTATCTAACGTAAAAGCAGGATCAAGGATAATCCCTAAGTTACTGACAGATGGTTTTACAAACGTTGAAAGAGGACCAAGAGCATTTATTATACTGGGTATATGTCTATCTGGGGCACATAAGAGGACTTGGTTTTATTTTCATTTAGTTGGAGGAAGTTTTCAGCCATCCAGCCTTTAATGGTTTCCAAGCACACATTTAAAAGCTGCAGCTTAGAAGCCTCTTCCGGTTTAAAAGATATATAGAGTTGGATATCGTCTGCATAACAATGGTAACAGATATCCTCAAAAGGGCTCAAAATGTGCTGGAGAGGAAGTAAATAAACTAGAAACAGTAATGGCCCTAGCACAGAGCCTTGTGGCACACCAAAAGACAGGGACGCAGAAGATGATCTATACTTAGAAACTGCCACAGTAGAATATCGTTCAGAGAGATACGAGGAGAACCATTTCAATGCAGTCCCAGAGACACCGACCCAGTATTTCAGCCTGTTAAGCAAAGTGGTCAACAGTATCAAAGGCCGACATAAGATCCAACATTAAGAGAACAGAACATTTACCTGCATCGCTTTGTAACAAAATGTCATTAGAAACTCTAAGAAGGGCTGTTTCAGTGGAATGAACTTTACGAAAGCCAGATTGAAATTTATCAAAAATACTATATTTATCTAAAACTGCTGTAAGCTGCTTAGCCACAATCTTCTCTAGAATCTTAGCAATTAACGGAATTTTTGAGATCGGTCTATAATTGCTAGTGAGAGATGGGTCCAGCATAGGCTTTTTTAACAAGGGATGTATAACAGCAGTTTTAAAATAGGCAGGGACTATGCCCTACCTGGCCCCCTGGCAAAGTGTTGCCAGGGGGCCAGGTAGGGCATTAACAGGGAAAGGGGGGCACAAGGAAATACTTTTCTTTATTATTCTCATTTAAAATGTCTCGCTTTTAAAAAAATAATTATCCGAGTCTTACAACAAACAATTGATAGATTGATACATATATACCATCAGAACAGTGTACATGACTTTCACAACAGTGTTTATTTTCATTCAAAGGCTTTATGATTTTTCCTATAATGGTGGGCCGGTCTCTAGTCAAAATGCCCGGGACGATTGTTTTGTCCCAGTCCAGCCCTGGATGCAGCTCATCTGCAGTCTGGTGTTACCTACATCTTCCTATTCAGAAGGCAGAATTTCCAAGTTCTGAGTACAATCAAAAGCACCACGACTGCAGTTTTTGTGTTGGATGTAAAAAGCAGGCTAGAATCATGGCGGCGATCAACAACGGTCCAGGCGTGGGATTTCTCTCGTGGAAATGTGCGCATTATTTTTTCCTTTCTATTGGTAGGTGGCACAGTGCACGTGTGGCAAGTAAGCAAGCTAGAAGACTGGCAATCTTGCTGGGTATCCAGTTACAGAAGCAACACATTAACAAGAGAATTCTGAGTAAAACCAAAGTTACTTTCCCTAGTAACTAGTTACTCTGAAAGTAACGAGTAACTTGAAGTAACTGAGTTACTTTTTTAGAGAAGTAACTAGTAATGTAACTAAGTTACTAATTTAAAGTAACTTACCCAACACTGGTGACAGCATATAGGATTGTTTCATGTACACAGCTCTGTCTTTGAACAGAGAAGCTCACCTTCTATCCAAACTGTTTGCAAGGGACAGCTAATCAGAAGAAGGTGTTTGTGAACTGAGGGGCTGCATTAAGTATGATATAAATAAGAGTTATTTTGATCAGATATTCATGCACATCTACTAGAGCCTGAAAATAAAAATATGGCATTAGAAGTGGGCATATGAGCCCCACTTTAAGGGTAAAATCACTGGTCCAGTGTGGAACTGGAAATGTAACCTATTAATTTAACCAGTAGCTTGTATGCAACCGCATCCTTCCTCTTAACATGGATTTCTTGCTCTGTCAATTTGAAAACAGTACAGCTGCATCCATGAACATCAATGAATGAACATAATTTTGTGGCAAGATACAATTTCGTGGGTATTTAATATTTTAGCAGCTGTATTTAGACTAGCTGGCAGACAATGAAGATGGTCCAACAGCTTAGATTTTATGTGTAGTCTAAAATCTGCCACGACACTTTGTTTGGAGGCCAGTTTGAACATGCAGTGTCTGGTTAAATTTTGCATTGTTTTACTTCCTTTAGCCCCCAAATAATCTAACCTGGAAATTTGCTTTCAGCTTTTAACAATGTCTTATTGAACCTCTTTTTTCCTATTTCTTTAGCAATGTCTCAGCACAATCTATACTGAAGTACACCATAGCTTTCTTTTATGATGACCTGTGTAGTTATGATCTTTCAAATCTCTACTGTGATGATACCATATAAGAGAAGCCCATTTTGATAAGACTCCAACATGTAGTTTAGTCAGATGTGATAGGTAGGCTTTCAACAACTAATGCCACTGTAACCGGTGTGATTCTGCGTTGTGTCTGACAATAAAAGGTAAAAGAAAGAAAGACCTCCAAGTAAATAGCTTGCCCACTCCAGCTCCTACGACCAAACACAAACAGTGGGGAAGAGGGTTAGCTCAACCCACCACAACTTCCAAGCTAGCAAGAAGTATATATTCATGCTAGCATTTATGGTGCCTAAAACACATTTATGATATACACATAGTACACACTTATAACATCTAACAAAAAAACAGGCATAATAATGACAATAATTGAACTAAAATCGCAATCAGAAACATCCGGGTGGATAAATATGGATTATATGAGCGTTTTACAGTGTTGGGAAATAAATTACACCAACCTCTCCCACAGGGGAATTGTAGAAAAGGGGAGAGGCAAAGGGGGTACACTGTATTTATAGGGTTGCACCAAAGAAGAAGAAGAGAATGAGGAGGGGCTTTAACTGATAATGGACATAACTACAGGCTTGGAGGTCCTAAAAGTCAGGTATAAAAGGAACGGTTTGGGGGTTTAGAACACATTTTGTGTAATTATAACAATGTGATTTATGACCCCGTTACACCACCATACCAGTTTCTATTTCTATCAAAGCTATACCCCCTTCTCTCAGTGGCAGGCACAGACCTGAAGACTATTTTGTCCCTTTAAGAAATGATGTGTACAGGCAACACTCAGGAGCTTACTCTTGATGCTTTTTGTCTAGTTTGGTGCAAGAACAGACAAGTCTCCTGAAAAGCACTTCAAGCAACCTGTTGTCCAGGCTGTGTAGGTTGGAGAATCTTGCTGGATCTTACCACAATAAAGGCATAACAAAGAGTGCATACTGAAAGTACACTGCAAACAACTGCAGGGTGTTTTGAGATAGCATTGTCTAAGGAACTAGATCTTGGCTGCAAGACACTGCATTGTTTGATAGGCATATTCTCTTAGTTTTCCTCTTTTTTTATTGTGTTGCTATTTTTGCCTTGTCTTTGTATAGGGATTTGTATTAGATCCAGCTAATAGGTGAACAGGAGATATTATAGGATTTGCTAATGTTTGTTGCAGGCTTCTTTTATTGAGCCATCTTGCCCCTTTTTCATCTTGTATTCCTACCAGAAAACCTGGCTGTATAATGGTGGCAGATCCATTTCCACTTCTACTGAATGTTGTGGTGTGATGTGTTAAAGGCGTGTACTTTTACCTCAGTTGCTAATGTTTGGCTTTGCTATGGGAAGGTCACAGCACATATGTAAGCAAATAGGTCAGTCCTTGTTTGTTACATATTGTGTATGTGTTTTTATTGTTTTTAAATTACCCTAAAACTGATTCAAATGATTTCAGAAAAATAAGAATAAAAATACAGAAGCAGCATATGGTTTTGAATGTGAGTACTTACAATAAAGACCTATTTGATTTGTCTCTTTCTTTTATTTGACAGTCAAAGTAACATGCTCTCTTGAAGAGAGAGCAATTTGTGGGAAGTGGTTTCTTTAACCACACAAATGCTTGCTGTACACACTATTAAGCCTCACAGTGTTTCTTTTCTGTCTCTCTCTTTTACACACACACACACACACACACACACACACACACACACACACCGCTGCAGTCCTATATCTCTATCTTGCATTACCAAAAGACACTCCTGGGCAGACGTCTTCCCCAGAGGCTAGTCTGTGCAGAGGGACGACTTGATGGAGTGGTGCAAGATGGCGGTAAGACAGGCCGCACGGCCAGGGGGACTTGGACTGTGACATATTACCTTTGGAGAGCAGCAGCAGGGCCACTCACAAGAAACCTATTAGCAGAAGCATCTGCAGCTAGTACATACACAGCTCAGCTGTATGTAAAAACTACCACCGTACAATTTCTGGCAGCATCCTTAAACATAAACACACATTGAATATTCACAACCATCAATTACTGTGTACACAAAGAGTGATATGAAATTGTGCACAATAATACCACCAAGCACTGTGTTAAAGTTACAAAATGTAACATTTCTCAGTTTTACTTGAAATGACCCCAAGCCAAATTGGGAATTTACATATATTTATTGAATGGGCTAATTCACTGAAACAATCAGTTAGCCCAGAGGCCATGTTTTATCATTGGGGGATCGACTGCAGCTGCTTGGGGTAGCAGATCATCCTTACACCTTTGAGAGAGTAAGAAAAAAAGGGGAGGCAGAGTGGAGCACAAAGACAAGAACAAATGGGTGTACAACAAGTAGGCACTTATAGACATACAGTCAGGTGAGCGTTTGGGGTGTGTACTTATATTATCACAAATGTTTCAAACAATGTTCAACGGAAGAGAAATTTTTCCACCTGTCAATGACATTATCCGCTTTACTTGTAAAGTGATCTTACAAGTAAATTTAGCCCATGTAAATACAGTAGCTTTACACTACTGTGTACTACCGATCGAGATTCAGGTTGCAGGGGGAGCAGTCTGAGCAGATAGAAGTACAGATTTCCCTCACCCTGGCAACATTTGGGGGACATGAGCAGCTAACAGAGAGATATAATCTCTTAAGTCCTGGATCTGTCCCGGGGCCTCCTCCCTGTAGGACATGCCCAAACCCCCTCATCTAGGTGCTGTTCAGGAGGCATCCTACTCAGATGCTTGGAACACCTCAACTGGCTCTTTTCAATGGGAAGAAGTAGCGGCTCTAATTCGAGTCTGTCTTGAATTACCAAGCTCCTCACCCGATCTCTAAGGGAGAACCTAGCCACCCTCTGAAGGTTACTCATTTCCACTGCTTGTATCTGCAACCTCATTCTTTTCGTCACTACTCAGGGCACGTGAACATAGATAAGGGTTGGACATAACTGGTTGACAGCTTTGGTGCAGTGTCTGCATCACTGCCAACACATCCGTCTGTGAAACTCATGCTGCACTTTCCCCTTGCTGGGTTGTTGTCTTCACCTGGGGTAGTAACTTGGTAGTTTGCAGCTGAAAACCATGGTCTTGGACTTGGAATTGTTGCAAGCTGGAGATCACCATCTGATGAAGCCGACTGAACCACAAAGTAGAGCCCCTCTCTTCTGTCCACAAAAATTATGAACAGAATCAGTGACAATGGGCAACCCTGGCAGAGTCCAGCACACACTGCAGGTAATCTAAACCAAGCTCAACTCTCAGTACAGTTGTACATAAACTGAATGGCCCATAACAATGGGCCACACATACCATACACTTGAAGCACTCCCAACAGTGGTAGAATGCCTTGTCCAAGGCCACAAAACACAGTTTGGACAAACTCCCACAAACAACAGTTGCTTCAGTATTCCAAGACTAGATTCCTCCTGAACCTGAGGTTCGACTAACGGATGGATTTCACCAGCGATCAGTGCACCACCCCGGATCTCCCAGATTTCCATGTGTTTGCTCAAAGGGGGTCGTTTGATGGTTGGGGCTTTCTCTGTATTACAGTAGAGTTACACCTTATAATACACAATATAAAGCATTTTGAAGTGACTGCTGTTGTTATTTGGTCCTATGTAAATGGAATTGAATTGAACTGAAATTAATCAAATTGAATTGATAGTGAGTTTCACACCTCATACCCTCTGCTTCCATTACAGAAGTGGGATTGAGTGAGTTGGAAATGTTTTTTCCCCTGCCTGATCCTCAGTTGTAGTAGAAGGAGAAGTAGGAAAAGAGCACATTTTCCCACTCCTGAGTTGTCTGACAGTTTGCCAGAATTGCTTTACAACCAGCTGAAAGACTTGTCCCATGGCTTCCAGTGTTGGGCAAGTTACTTTGAAGAGTAATTAATTATAGTTACAAGTTACTTCTTCAAAAAAGTAACTGAGTTAGTAATTGAGAAAGATTCTAAAAGTAATTAATTACTTGAAAAGTAACTATTGCATTACTTTAAAAAAAACGTTTAACCCTCTGGGGTCCAGGTTATAATTGGCCATTTTTAACTACTTTTGATTTGACCTCTACAGTTCACCTTTTAAAACGATTTACTTTGCCTTGTTTGGTATCATCCTTTTCAGCACAACCTAACGTGTCTGAATTTACAGTTATGTTTTCATTTTGACATACTATATTAACACAATTGATCTAAAATCAGACAAAAAACATAAAATCTGAGTAGAAAAAAGTTATATTTTTACTGTAACAACCACAAACATGTTTATTGAATCATATTTCATAACTTTATGCAAATATAAACTGTCAATTTTAAAATCATATGCACAAGTTTTGCAAACAACAAAGTTATTTGCAGCCATTTACCTTTTACCCCTTTTTAAATAACAATTTCAAACTATTTACATAACAATCAGCTGTTCTTCAGTAAGATGCCACACAAATTATTTGTGCCACTCCACAAAAAAAATTTCTGTCCACTATAAAGGAGAACATCACAGCCTGATACCTGCAGGCCTGACAGCAGCAGGTGTATCACTCCTCCTGTTTTCTACCTGGAGACAGCAGTCGCCTCATTGTTCTGACACACAACACATTAACTACACACTCCAAACACACTAAACGTCACAAATCTCTCACATCTCAAAACTCGCTCTCTCTCTTTTCCTGCTCTTTCTCTCTCTCTCTCGCCGTCACTCCTAAAACTTCCCTCTCTTCCTAAACAACCAAATGTCATGTTGCCATATCACTTTTGATTGGTTGACATGGTGCATTTTTCCACCAACACGAATGGGCTGTTTTTTGTTCTGTTTTTTAATTTTTTGCTCATAAGCAGAGAGTGCTTCCTAGCGCTGTCCTTAGACAGTAAACGTGACAAAACTGTTGAGGAAAAATGCCGCGTATATATTGTTTATCATGACTCTGGTTTACGTGGCCTATCAACACAATTTAAAAGCTGGTATATATCACCTTGTTGCTTTGTCATCTTGAAGTGGTCATGTGATTGGCTTACCACGACTACTTTATTCTTCCTCAGTCAAACAGCAGCACTCATGCGATTGTTTTGCCCCCTTAGCTCCAGGTGTTGTGCCAAAAAGTGATCGTCTGCCAGAAAGTGACTGCTGTCCGCGGGAGCGCACAGCTGCTACAAGCTGTAGCGCCCACATTACTTACATAATCAGCTACTAACGTGCAACTGATATAAGGTGCGGTAAACTGAACACAGCTTTGTCTGTTTGTTGAAAAATAGTTACATCACCGCACCGCATTTTCTTGTTAGTAATGGTAACGGCGTTGTAACGATAGGAATAGTAATTAGTTAGATTACTCGTTACTGAAAAAAGTAACGCCATTAGTAACGCCGTTACTTGTAACGCCATTATTCCCATCACTGATGGTTTCACAGAACTCCTCCCACACCTGAGTTTTTGCATCAGCCACTGCTAGAGCTGTGTTCCACTTGGAGTGTGAGTATCTGTCAGCTTCCTCTGGAATCTCACAAGCTAACCAAGCCAGATGAAACTTCTTCTTCACCTTGATTGATCATCTCTGGTATTCACCTTCTGGTTCTGGGATTACTGCCATGACAGTAGTTGATTTACTTGTAGTTTATGTTGCCATTGTATGAGAGCTCAAAAGAACACAGGGACTACATTTGGGATTAGATCCTGCCATGTCTGTCCAACTCTGTTCTCCACTGCATTTAAGTATTCCAAAAAAATGTTTTTATAACTCTGCAGCTTTGAAGTTGTTTATGTGGATCTCACTGTCTGATGTAGCAGGTACATGAAAAACTCTGAAGAAAGACTTATACAGACAGCTATCAGTAACAAAAAACAACACACATCACTTGTTTTTCTACCCACCTACTGATGTCATCACTGTGAAGTTGTATCTTTGTGGATGATTCAGTGATACAAATGTGAAATTACAGATAAAATAAGTCAAATTGCATCTTATATAAAAGATACTTTTGTAATTTTGGAGAGGTTTGTGTGAACACCATTTTAGGTTAGCTTATCTTAACCACCTTACAAGTGCATATAAATATACATTTTTTTCTGTGTTGTCTCCTTTAATCCATGACAGAAGAATTATATACCGGTTCATTTCTTGGCTGGGACCAGTAACTTCCTGGAGTGTGTGCTACTGCATGCATTGACACATTTGGCTGCACATGGTTATCTGAGCTTATAACCATAATCTGCCAAGTCAACAACAGTATGGGTCCACTAATAACAGAAAACAATCCTCATATGTTGATTCCCCCAGTCTGCTAGCTTCTGACTGTGACTAAGACCAGAGTCTGCTGTGTGAGCTATACATATGTACATACATCTCTAGAACATCAAAGCAGATTAGCATGTGTTCATCTTACACTATAAGGAATTAGATCCAGGGATTTTTGAATTATGTGAACTTCAAAATCACTGCAGTGATACGGTAATCCAAAATCCAAATAGGACTGCTTAGGAATGTGAATACAAATAGTGTGCTTGAAGTAATTATTACAGAGTCCAATGCTGTTGTGCTTCTATACTTATAGAATAGAGAGAAAAAAAACATGTTTGGCTGCCCTCATGTGGATTTGACAACAGCAATGGATTACCATAAATTTGTTTTATAGGAACATATTAAGAGTCGAAGAATGTAAAAAAGAGATTATTACAATCTCTGGGTGTCGGGATTTCTCGCGTCACTGTTTCTTTCTTTTTTTCTAGAGAGATATGAAGAAGGAATGGAAGTGTCAGGGAGGGCAGAAAAAGGATTCTCTGCAGACATTCTGTTTTTATGAATAGCAGATAATTTCACACAGACCAAAAATGTGCCAAACATGGACAAGGCCATGGCTTCTTTATGTACTCCTATCTTAATATCATTTCAGATCAGGTTTGTTACATCTCCTTAAAGATAGATCTAATTTAAAAACAAACTGTATTTTCGGTGCAATCAACATTTTTGATTTATTCAGTTAACAGGACTTTACCTTATGAAATATATCATTGATAATACAGTCAAAATTTCTGTAAAAATGTAACACCATTAACTGCACACTTCTGCTTTTATTATACTCCACAAACTAGTTTCCATTCTTCTCTACCACCAACAGTAGCCATACTTGAAGAAAACTAGCGAAAGAAAATACAAATTTAGTTCATCACCCACTTAAAAAAAAAATACATGGTACAATGATATATTTATGAAAAAAATAGGAGTTGGTTTGGTAAGATAAACAGCTGGTGTCACTGACTCTACTTCAGAAGAGGATAGCATGGCAGGATGATGTAAAAAAGTAAAGGAAAGAAAAAAACAAGCTTAAACCACGAGTGATGAAAAGGAAAGTAGAAAACATTATGGAAAAATTGCCTACGTGATTTTTTTATTTTTTTTTGGAGCCATTTTTCATTTCACTGGCAGAGTGAAAGCTTCATTTACGGTGCATCATGCTGAAATTGAAAATGTGCATAAAGAGAGATGGATGAATACACATCATGTAAGACACTTCCAAGACCATTAACTTTGATGTTAAATTCATGGTAAACCTTTCAATTCAGCTGGAAGTTTAGATGAGAAATCAAGGGAGCACCAAAACAGAATTCAAAAATCTAAATGATCAAACTTCTGAACTTGGTAGCGGTGTTATTACAACATTACCTCTGTAGCTCTGAATAAAGTAACGCACATAAGTGTTTCAATCAAAGACACATTGAGTTACTGGCAAACCACTGTTAGTTAGTCAGCCAGATTTATTGTGTGCATTTCTAAACTTAAAGGAGCAAAGTGTCCACCAAAAAAAAACCCCACCCCAAACAGCTGCACACACTGATATGTGACAGTTTCAGGAGCATCCATGTTGTTGCAACTATTACTGCTGTTTTGACGGTGCTACGACATTTATTGCTGACCTTTGGCAGCGCTCTAAGATTAGTGACAATCAATGTTACCTTAGCCATGTCGAGCAAGCAAACACTGAACTTAACCCTGGTTTTCGTCGCTCAGACTTGTGGCTCACTTATAATCAGGTGCAGTTGCACAGTCACTAAGCCTACACTGCTTTACAGAGGATTATATTCAGACTGTGGAATTTTATGTCTAAAAACCCAGTATTTGTTCAAAAACATTGCAAATATATGTCTTATTAATAGAACATTACAGAAGCATGCTATTAAATTCTTATCAGATAGCAAAGGGATTCAGCAGGGCACTGGTGTTATGACAGTTCACATTGGTGATCGGAAATAGAATAAATGTTTGTTGCATTTTCAAGCCTCATGCCCAGTCTGTGTCTAAAAGCAGGCTTTCTGTTTCTGTTCTATTCAGGTAGCTTACATCAGTTGACTGTAGTTATCAATAATGAATGCAATGTGATGCATATTTAGTGTGCTGGAATTAATTCACAGGATTCCCAAGGGTGATTGATGCAATATACTGCATTTTGATCAGTGCAGTCCTCACAGCAAATGAGATGGACTCTGTGAATAAAAATGTTTCCACTTTCTCAATGAGATGACATATTATAGTAGCAGAGAAATGTGTTCCTTGTGTGTTTAAATTCTTCATACTGTTTAGACTTGACCCGGGACAATTATTCTTACTCACCTGCTGCCAGCTGTTATATTTTTTTTTATTATTTAACAGTATACTGTGACATTGAAACATTTTTAATCTTTTACTTATAGCATTATTTATGGATGCAGTTTTTACCAAAAAAGTTTAGCAACCCCGTTGTATGCTACCTGCAAAGTGCCACATGACACAAATACAAGTTTAGCGTCTAGCTGGAGAATGAACTGAGAGGCCAGTGAGTGGTTAGTTCTACATGCCAAAACATAGCAAATGATACTTAGTGCACACACACACACACACACACACACACACTTAGAAAGTGAGGAATGAGTGTGCATTTTCATATTTATCATACTTACTTGGCAAAAGCACATATTGGTACACTATTTTGCATGGATATATATATTTTGATTAATAAGTGAGATTATTCTCATGGGACAGCTGTTTGGTTTCAGTCAATAATGAAAATTCAGAGAGGAATTGTACCGCTTAAAAATCTGACTTACCCAGTGAATGCCTTTGTATATGTTGGACTTCTAAGGATGTCATAATACTATAATAGGACTTACAGTGGGTATTAGCACGACTTTACAAACTAATCAAAGAATTACCCTTGAGTAACACAAACTGAACAATGTGCTTTGGTTTCTTCTGTTTATTAGAAAGGTGTGTAATGCAGCATCAATCCACGTCTGTGCACAAACGATATGTCATTTTTGTCTCCTTCCACATGCATTCATCGTTGAGCTTTGCAACGTGTTTTTTTTTCTTTCTTTCTTTTCTTTCTTTTTTCCTTGAGGAAGCGGCTTGAAGCTGTCAGGCCCCGCTTTCCGATAACAACCTGGGGTGGAGAATGACACCTTGAGAGTGACAGATGAAAAGGAATCAAATTCTCCCTGGAGCCAACTGTATGGAACTGATACAGCCTTCCCCCCGTTTCTCTACCCGTAAACATTCCACAACATTAACTTATTTAAATAGAGGGTCAAGCCTTATTTTAGACACAAGACCTGTCCCAAGGAGCGGAGCAGGAAGGGGAAATTGAATGGAAGTTGAGGAAAGAAAATTGAGTAATTGTCCTTCTGAATTAATGCCTTTTAATCTCTTCCTTAGCTGCTGAGTGATAATGAAAAAGTACGAAAAGGGCACTGAGACTTGGCAAGGCGAGGTTTTGATTGTGCCTTTGCAATAACACAGACTTACTGACTTAATATGAGGGCAACCAAACTGAGACATATTCTGATGAGAGCCCTTAAGAAACCCCATTCAAGTATCCCTTCCCACTTTATACATCTGGTCAGGAATCAGATGTGTAGTCAAAGAAGTGCCCGAAATCCGTGCCGCATACACCCAGCATCATTCTGACACTTACCCTGGCTGTGAAGAACACTCAGGATGAACTTCATCTGTGATCCTTCAATTAAGTGCAAGAAGCACGTTGGTCTGGCTTTTATGAAGGTAGCTGACATTATAAGTAATGCGTGTTTTACTCCTTAAGGTTGAGTCCATGGAAAAGGTAAAGGTTGGGTGACTCACACACAGCTGCAGAGATTAGAGATTGCTCCCCCGGCACAAGCGTTTTCTGGGCATTCTGGGCTTCTTCCTCTGTCTATCACTTACCCTCTTATTTCTTCTGAGAGCGAGATCCCATGCTGTGCTGCAGATTGAAGACACTGCGTCTGGAAATCAACTGCTTGGCTAGGTAATTTGGCTAATGGACTAATCTCAGCTAAACTTTTGTAAATGAGGGTTTTATGAGGTGACTCTGAGAAAGAAACATTTCGCCAATGTCATGGATGATAAACATGCAATTGAGCAATCACATTGAGATGAAAGCTGTACTGGAGCTGTAGGAGAATGGAACTCGGTGTCCTTGTATCTCTCTACGGTAATAATGACTAGATCTGTTATACAGATATGCAATCTCAATTTGATTTTGAGACCCAGTACATCATAGAAATGACTGAATGCTGTTTTAGTTCTAGTGAAGAAGGGCACTCAAAACTTCCAAACTTTGTTACGATATCTTCATTGAGAGGAACATTTCATTTCCAGTTATAATAAATTCCATTACCATTTTCTTACTAATCCCCCCTGAAGGAAATTTCTCTTCATTTTAATGAATTTGCTTAAAAGTTTTTATTCTGTAGTTGGAAGTGGACTAAAAACATTTGTTATTTAGCAGTTTGTTTTGTGTTTCTCTTGCAACTTTAGTGCCTTGTACACTGGAACTGTGGGGATTTTTGGGAATAACATTCTGCACACTTTGTCACTCTCTGCACTGCAACAAGCATCTGCATAATATAAAAAATACATAAAAATCAGTGAGTACCTTTGGTCATTAGTCCTTTCTCTGCCTATGGAAAGCTGCTTCATCATGCAGGAGCTTTATGAATGGCCCACATTTGCAGAAATGAAATGATTAGGTTTTCGAGAATTTAAATCAAAGATAAAAATGCAAATATCACAAAGCACAGAGCTCGGCTCTCATCTAATGATTTAAAAGCTCCAGCTTCGATAAAGCCTTTATTACATCTACAGAAAGGTTACTTTTCTTATTTACTGTATTCTTAGTAATAGTCACTCATCTCTCTGAAAATGTATGAAAGGCATATTGCATTTGGATTTTTTTAATGAATCCCATCAACTAATCATGGCCAGACAAGAGAGACTGGAGAGATCCCTCCAATTTTAATTTAGCATGGGAACATTATTGAATTTAATGCAAATATCATTAAATTCAGAACCTTTATGCAAGCTGTATTCTTCATATCTGTATTTTTAGCATTACGGCTGTAATGCTCCTTCACAAAGCCTTAAAACACGACAGGCACAGGAAATTTATAGCTCTTCTGTCACATGCTGTAACTCTTTATTTTGTCCTTCATCCCCTAGCTCAGAAAGCAATTTCTGGCAATAGTGCAAACTTTGAAGCCAACATGGCCGCTGAATGAACTGACAGACAGACAATATGTCGGTTCTGATTAGGACTAAGAGGTGGTGTGATAGAGGAGGACGGGGCCAGTGAGGTCTGCCACGCCGTCTCCACTCATACTGCTTGAAGGAACTCCAAATTGTCTCACCCTGGAGGTCAAAAGCACTCTGGATGCAAAGCTCTCTCTCTGCACACACATGCGCGCACAAACACACACATATAGATGCACACACTTCTTGTTTGCCTGCTGACTGTGGATATTGCAGATCCGTGTCCGGTCCTTCAGCGATGGGTAGGTGATTGGCAGGTAAATGGCTGCTCTGTTTACAACATGGCCGTCAGATCCAAGCCCACACTGTCCTTGACCTAAAGCTCTACCTGAGCTGCATAAATTTGGATTAAATGTTCTTCCCATCAAAGGTAGCCAGAGGACCTGACCCTTTTGATTTCCATTTCAACAATAACCCTGCACATGCACACTGACACAAACAGCACAGTCCTAAATGAGAGTAAAAAGTAATATATTTCCATCGTGGTTCTTGCTACAGTTTGTCCTCTTAGGGAATTTATTCAGTCGTTCCCTTTCATGACAATCAGTTATGGCATTTACTTATAGCTATTTAAAGTTGTGATATTCTACCTATTCAGAGTCTAATATATATGTTTTATTTAAACTTAATTTCTCTGTTGCTTATATATTTTGTCTGTGAGCACTACCTTAATACATATAATTCATTTGACAGCATGGCACAACAAGCTTGTGTTTGTATTAGATACTCCCTAGAGTTTGATTTGAGCTTTTAAGATTAGCCACAGGCTGTTTATGTTGGGAAATTTGCTTTCTTCAGACTTGATGCTGTGTATGTCCCATCTAGGTGCCTCCTGCAAGTTAAAATTCCTATGCAGTCCAATGGGCTGAAAAAGGGAGGGGGCCAACAGACTGACAGCCTGAAAAAAGGTGCCCGGAGGAGGCCTCAGCATGTGTGTGTGTGTGTAAATCAATGTGGCAGTGGACACTGTGTATATGTGTTTGAGAAGTTTTTTTAAAAGTTTTTTTCTCCTGCAGGTGGTGCTCTGATGGCAACTGGAATGCGGTCTACCCCTACTCGCCTCCCTTCCCAGCACTATGTGGTTGCCTCCAGCGAAGGTCTATATGTTTTGTGCTGCCATTTTTACCCCTTGTGAAAACACATTTACACATATACGCATGCAACATTTACAAGCACATGTCTCCACTGGCACATGCCTGCCTCCTACCTGGCTCAGCTCCTCCATTACCCCCCCCCCCTCCCATCCTGCGCCCCGCCCTCCGCTCAGTAGGATAACACCTGCAGTTAAGGTCATTGCCCTGCCTGCCAGCCTCCTCTGCTGCATTAAAGCTTCACTCTGTTCTTTGTACTCAGCGGACTGCTTTTTGATCATTTGTTTGCATCACACAATGCGTTTTTACAGCACATACAGATTCTCTTTGAATATATCAGTCCTGCCCTCAGGGAACCTCACCATGCTCTGATCTGTCAATGATGGAACCATCTGTAAAATGTACATATTGTATGTCTCTCAACTCTATTGTATATAGCAGCCAAAATTGCTATATACAATAGAGGGTACTCTAGGATGAAGGAAGTCTATCAAGAGAACTAACTAAGGGAAGTAACTTTTCTTTTTCCCCAATCGTGCTTACCTCCAAGCCACACTGGCAGTGAACCAGTCGGATCCCTCAGATTTGATGTTTCAGAAAATCTTCATTGATTCATTTCCCTTTTTATTAGTCTAGCAGTCAGTGTGGTAGACGCCAATAAGAAATAAGACTGAAATTGAGCCCTCCAGAATTCCCATAGCTGAGCCTGTTGAATTCTCCCTATTTTAATTGTGACTATGCAAAGATACAGTGGAGCAGTCAAGTATTATATTAGACCCCCTTTTAGTATTTACACGTCATTCATGATACCAGGCTCAACTGTGCTATTATTAAAAAAGTGGAGCAGATTTTAATTGACATATTTCATTGATATGCTCCTTTGTAACTTGAGTAGAGAGAGCCAGTAAATGCAGAAGGAAAAGGGGTATGACATGAAGCAAGAGCCTGGGAGGTCAACTGTGAATGTTGCAATTACATATTATGCACCTTAGTCTTTAAGCTGCTGGACACAAAAAAGATTCAGTGAGAGATTAAGTGAGTTATGATCCCAATTTTCTTTACATTACTAAAATTATGTAAGCAGATACTCCTCGCTATGCACCACTAAATGCCCTGACAGCTATTTTTAATTGCTTTGATATTAACGAAAACTAAAATCAGGAGTTATATTCTTTGGTCTGTGATTACCAACTACAGTTATTTGTGTTGGGCATCAGTGATAATAAGATACCAGAAAAGTGCAAAATCTTGGTAAAAAAAAAAAAAAACCCAAAAAACTGAGGTTCTCATACTCAGTCGTGCTAATATTACTACCCCAGTCTACCCCCCTTACAGCTTGAAATGCTATTTCTTCTGACTGTAGTTCATTAAACTGCAGCAAGGCTAGATTTTGTTGTGTAGTAAAGGGAGAAAAATGACTATAGGGACTCCATAGTTTGCCTTACATACTGGATGCATCCTGTGTGGACTGTGTGGACTGTGTGTGTATGTTTTCTGTGTCTTTGTTCAGAGTTGTTTTTTTATGCCCTCGTCTCCTCTCGGCTTGACCACTGAAATACTCGTTTAACTGGGCTTGCTGAAAAATCAATAAACAGGCTTTAACTGGTACAAAATACAGCTGTCAGAGTTCTAACCAACACCAGCATACAGAGCACTTTACATTAGTATCTCCACACTGGATCCCTGTATCTTTTAGAATAGATTTGAAAATATTATTACTAGGTTACACAGCACTCTCTGGAAAAATAGATCTTGACCACAATGAAATGACTTAAAAACAAAAGAAAGGTTTAACAAGAAGAAAAAGAAGAAGAATGACAACACAAAATAATAGATGAAAACATATCATGGCTCAAGACAGAGAAAGCATTGGGAGACAGTAGAGCTAAATGGGCTGGCTCTCTTGCACTGTTCTACTCTACCTGAGCACTCAAAGCACTTTTTAAATTTAATTTATTCAAAAAGTACAATGCAATTTACCTTAGTTCCAGTATGGAGCATGAAACTGATGTGCTGCACCTAATTTCCAACCCATTGTTCCTTGTTTTGTTCTTGCATTTCATTCATAATAATAATAGAAATGATTATTGTAGTAATTTCTTTATTAATATCCATGGCAACATATAGGTGTACAATATTTTCCAGTTTTACAATGATATGGCATCGTCACCTTCAATCTATAGATGTATTTTCTTTTCAAAATGCTGTCTCCTGCATCTCAGTCGGTGAACATTATCCCTTATCAAAATTTAAACTGCATTTCAGTTCTATGATCCCACTTTACTGCTCCCTCACAACCTTCTCTTCTTTTCATCCATTGTTCTTTTGAATAGTTTGAATAGTTTGGTCTAAAAAAAAGATATTGCTAGAATGACAACATAATACTTCCAACAAAGTGACTAGAATAATAGAGACCTAAAGTTTTTTTGATCAAATTTTAACTTAGAGGAACTGCTCAAGCAAAATTCCCACAGCCATTATTAAATGGGCATCACTGGACACAAACTAATGATGTATAATACCATTTAAATGTGTCTAACATGCATTAAAAACTTAAACTCAACTTGCAGTTCAAAGTGTCTGAAAAGAACTATATATAAAGATTTCTTCTTCTTACAAGGTATATTGCAATGTTACCTCCAAAGTAAAATGCTTCAGGATGAACAGATGTCCAGCTCAACACAATACCACAATACATTCTGAGAAACAGAGCACACATTTTAATATCTTGCACTCTATTTATTTTTTCAGTATGCTAAATACAATTAAAAGGGAATGAAGCAAGAGTAGTCTTCTAATAGTTTCACCAACTGCAAACTGGAAGATAAACTTCTCCAAACACACACCAACTGATCAAATATGTAATTAAACAAATACAAAAAGGGGCTGTCAAGCAATTAAAAATAATTATAAGGCATGGTTTTGTGTTCTTTGCAATTAATCACAAATTTCTTTATTTTTTATTGTTTGAAATTTTATGTGCTGTGAGTATATATTAAGAAAAGTGTCCATTTTTCTGCATCCATAAAACATTCACCTTCAGCACAGTATCTCTTCTTCATTTGAACAATCAGCATTTAATTCCTCAGCAGCTAAGATTTCCATGTGATGTCAAGAGGTCTAGTTCTTTAGTTAGTTTTGCCAACATGCATCTTAGAGATTTTGGGTCTTGTGGGCAACTTAAAAGATTTTTAGCTGCTGGATGTGATCCAGATTATGTTGTGAAGCATTTTATAATGCATTATGTAAACGACCTGCATTCATAACATTTATTTTCTTGCATTGTTTTGAATACTAGTTAGCCTTCCTCATCACATATTACCAGTGATGTTGGTTTTCTTTTAAATGTTTATTATAGCTAAAAAAAATATATATAATGCTGTCTTACCAGCTTGGACTTGAAATCAGTGTACATCAGTAACATTGAAATTTCTTTATTTTGTTTATTTCAGCAAAATAATAAACTAAAGTCTTGCAAACCTCCAATTCTACTCTAATAAAAATGCACAAAAATAGTTCTTTTTTGAGATGCAGTGGAGATTCCAGTTTTAACTAAAACACTGATTTACAGATGTTTATTCCTGCTGTGATCTGAAAATACCAGCAGTGAGCTTTTTTTTCAGAGGACATTTTGAGAGTATGGGCTTGTTCTTAATGCATCTCTGTATAGACTCTGAGTATTTGCACTTGTCAGAGTGTGTGGGTAGAAAACTTTGTATCTGTTTAAGTGCTGATGAATACCTTATTGTTTTCCCCTGCACTAAAAAAAATCTCTCCACATGTCTGCATCTGAATCCTCACCTTTCTGTCTACCCATCGTTTGCCTCGTCTCTACACCGCATGCCTTCATATATGAAATTAGTGTGTGATAGGAATTGCTGGACCTCCTGCTTGGTAAAAGCATTTTTCATTCTCGAGTCCAGACTAAAGGAGCACATTCTATTGTAGGCATGTTACCTGACCAGCACAGTCCTAAAACCCTCTAATTTACATTTAGAGTGAATGCCATACTGTCAGTGAGGCTCCATTCCACTTGGGCAAAGCCCCTCACAGGCTCTCGTCTGCTACTTTGTACAACACAGAGAGTAAAACAATAGTTGTAGTGATGGGGAGGAATGAGACACACTAATTTAGTGTTAAGGTAAAAGTCTTTACTAGAATAAGAAGCATAATTTGGCAAGCGGGATGGAAAAGAATAAATCTCACCGTGTCGAAAATGGCAAAGTGGAATTTTTTCCTTATGAATTTTAAACAAGGAACTAAAAGAATTCATATACTTAACGCATTCGAGAACCTCTTTTCACTCAAGAACCCCTCGAATGGAGCCTCACAGAAAGTATTTGAGGACGTTTTGCTGCAGTTTCACCATTTATCTGAAACCTGCTCACCTGTTCAACTGCATGTCCGTGAGTAAACCAAAGGAGAGACAGACCCATCAAAGCGTGCTTTGTGAGGCTACTACTGTACTTCACGGCCAAGTATACTCAATCAGAAATAGTACTACCTGTTTAATTTTGGAATTTGTTGGGCTATGTCTGACAAATCTTGCAACTCTGTGATAACTCAACATTTACGCCTAATGGGTTATTGCATTCTTTGTTATGACAGCATTGTCAAGTTAGGGTGAATGCTTACATTTCCTTTCAGTATTAGTATTAACCACTGAGAATAGCTGTCAAAGAAATGGAAATCAAGTTGCAGTAAAACCAAAGCAGTGGGCAATTCAAAATTGTGACCCAATAATGGAAGTGGAATTTTAGGTTTTCACAGTTCATTGTAATGAGCCAAGACACACTACCCCAGATAATTCAATCAAAACCATAAGAGTTAACCTTACAGTGGTTTATAGCAGAAAACTCTGTAGATATACAAGGCCACTACATGAAACACCTGACAAAATGAACAAATGTATTAAATTTTAAGATAATAAATCTTGTGCTTTTGTGAATCTAATTAAAATGTGATTTTTAAAATGTATTTATTTATTTAATTTTTGCACCACTGAACATCCTAAAGTGGTTGTTCCTAAACTGAGATTAGAGATTTAACAAACTATAAGAGTTAATGAGACTGTTACAGATTATTTGACTTCATAACTTTGGTGCCAACAGATAAACAACAAATAAACAGTGTCTCAATTAAGATAACCAGGATATGGCACAAGTCCATTAATGAGAATGCAGAGGCGCAGCAAAACAGTCTAACAACAGCATCTGAAACTTATTTGTCAGTATATGCCCTCAGGTGAGTTTAATAACTCATCTTTAAATCACACCTCATAATTGGTTGAATATTACTGTTGATATTTTCCTACCTTCTGGGAAAGCTGCTGCTGCTGTTTGTGTGCCTGTCTCTCAAACCACCTGTGACCAATGACCTGGCATCACCAGAAGCTGAAACAATATTATATTCTTTTTGTTTGTGGATCACTGAGTAATGTAACTTTTATTAGTTGTGTTTCTTGGGGTTGCAGTGATGCGGCAGAGGACCAAGGGTGCTCTGTCTTTGCAGGAAGCACTAATTATCCCTCTAAGAGATAATAACTGTATTTATCGTCTGAGGTGTTCATTTTCTGAAGGGTTATTTATCAAATACCATGCGGGATTAGAAAATCAATTCCGAGTGTCACAAATTAATTTGCAACCATCATCTCACTCGTTCCCATGAGACAGCAGCCAGCAGAAACACCTTACTAATGTCGAGAATGCTGTGGCATTGATTTATTTTTCCATATCTTCCATATCTAATGAAGAATGCTTGTGTGAGCAGTGACAGAAGAATCACCCTGTACCTGTGTGCAATCGGTGCTGCCGTAATAGTTTATCACTCAGTCAGCTTTAGGGGACGCGCAGATGATTATTAACATGTTGTCTCCCATCAAGCACATTCCAAAGTTGAAGCAGGTTGAGCAATGAATTACAGCCAGAATGTTTATATGTTTGCAGCCAAGTACAGTGTGAATGTTTTCCCTCGTAATGCTCCTCATTAGATTAATCTGATGCGATATTCTGGCATTTTCCACTGAATCACAGCCAAATGAATTCTGACTCGCACCACAGCTTTTCTGTCATATGACTGAATCCTCCAAGGTTCAGTTAATGTCTTTGCAGTCATAAAATTCAGCAAGCTAGCAGTTGGTTCCTTTCTGTTGTGGCTTGTATGGTTTCCATAGATAATTTAATTAGAGGAATAAAAAACAATATATTAAATATACACATCTATCTAAACCAAAGCTTTGAAATTTGATGGCATATTAAATTATGTGTATACTAAAATTACTTGGCGAAAAACTTGATGTTTTACTATAATTAATAATAGTATAAACTCAGCTTTTTCCTGATGCATAATCATCATGGATACATTTTTCAACAGACGTGCCCCTTACTTATATGTGTGATTTTAAAGGTGTATTGATCCCTATATAAAATAGCTTCGTCTTACTTACTTACCACTTTAACACAGTTAAACATGCTTCCATTTCCCTCGGATTGATATTATCTAGCCCTCAAACATTATTGAATTTGTTTGTGGTCGCATCTGTTTGTTGCCTGCAGAGCAAACATCAAAATGTGTTCTATGTGTTTGTCGTTTCTGATTCGTAGATAAAAGAGACCCCCCAGTCCAGAGTTGAATGGATAATCTGTTTATATTACTGCTTGAGGCAGTTTCTTTGAATTAGTGCTTTACTTAATAAACACAGCCAAGTGGGGGGAAAGTGCTGCTTTCTTCCTTTACTATGTTAGTGAGTTGAAAAGACAACATCACTCAAATGATCGCTTGAAGAATGGATTCACAGAGGGAACAAACCCCTTTAAATCAAAAGAAAATTTTAATTTAGCAGAGAATGTATGCTGGAAAACTAACGACAATCACAGAACTGTACACAGCTGACAACTGAGCAACAAACAAAAACACTGCATTTGTAAAACTAGTAGCATTTTGCTCGTTTTTCCACAAAGAATGGCTCTTTTGAGTGAGCGTTTGACAGATGCCCTCTTTTCTAAGCCACTGGCATAGCTACAGCTTGCAGGCTTCATCTATTCGATAGCACAGCCATGCCAAGACTCTGGCATATAGCCTCACACTGCATCTGAGATAGCCTTTGTGATTTTCCAGTTTATGTGACATGAATAAGAAATATCATGTACACCCAACAGAGGACAGCTGAATAGGATGTAAGGTTGTCTTGCTTGTACAGGGATAACAACAGACCAGTGGGAAACTATGCGTATTTTTAAATTTGAGGTCCCACTGCTGGCTTTTCCTGTCAAAGCCAGAAGAGAAAAGTGCTATCCAACTACTCACCCCCCTCTAAAGCACACATACACACACATGTGTGTGTCGGAGAAAGAGCTATGCAGCTTTCAGAGCTCAGCATGAGAGCATTTGATATTCATAGAAGGGAAGAGGAGGAGAAAGTGAAACAACAGTGGGGGCACTGCCTTACGCGTGATATTACATTGTAATTATGATTTGGATGCAGACACTGTGAAAGCACTGAGGGCGAACTGCAAATGGACAAAAATGTATGCACACATTCACACACAGACACAAACTTTGGAACACACACAGCGCAAAAGGTGCAGTAATGGCACACACTCTTTGGGTGGAACCACTCGAAACTTCAAACTGCCCATGTCCACATCATTGGAGGAGTAATGTGGAGCGGGTGCAGTACGTTGCATTTGGCACTTGTTTTTGAAAGCAAGGAGATGAGGTCCGTGAGTGAGCTCCATATAACCATCGACAGAGCTGTTCTGATTGGTTTGTTTACCATCAATATTTGCAGATGTCAATCTGGGCGCCTTTGAGAAAATGGATTTTTCAGCATGAAGTAGAATGTTCAGAGAAATCGTTGGTGTTAGGACGGCATGAATCTAAGACTAAAAAAAAAAAACCTGTTTCATATATATATATGTGTGTGTGTGTGTGTGTGTGTGTGTGTGTGTGTGTGATGTAGATATGTGCTGGCAGACAGACAGGCAGGCAGGAAAGACAGAGAAAGAGAGAGAGAGATTATAAGCTACCCAATAATATCCTGAATGAGTTCTCTCAAAAATGATTGATTTGGAGTATTTTGTGTTGCACGCTGGAAGCAGGCCAGCAAATTTTCAAATTTGATTTACAAAACCCATTTTCAGATGAAAAACAAAGAGGGAGACAGGTAGCGAAGAAGAAGACACCACAGCTGAAAAGAGAGATTTTGCATCATAGTATACAAAAGAAACAAACATATATGTAAAAATTGCAAATGCACTAAGATATATTTTTAAAAACATCCGATTTCTCAATTGTATTAGTAAAGGTTTAGAGGAGAAAGAGAGAAAGGAGGTGCTGTCAGGCTCCTGTGCTGGCACATCTACGCTGCCTCTTTTATCAAAGATAAGTAGTATTGATTTACTTTGAGGCTGTAAAAAGTATTTGTCTTAAGAGCTGACATTTAATAATCTCCACCTAATCCATGTTTTGCTGGGAGCCTCTTGAGATGCTGGTGAGTCCTCTATTGTTCTGTTTTCTTCTGCACCTACTATATACCTAATGATGGAGGCTGATGTTTCAACTCTCCACTGGCTCATTGCTATACATGCCAAAAATGTGAGATTTGGTGTTTAGCAAATGAAAGGTGAAGGAATCCAGCAACCATTGGGTAAACTGACTCGGTGTGGATTGATAGGATGCTTTTATTCATGTGTGTGTGTGTGTGTTATCTGTTAAAGTAAAGGTGCCATTGCATCGCAAATCAAATCAAATCAAATCAATCAATCAATCAATCAATCTAACAAAGGAACTGTAGCAGCTTAAACACCAAGTTAAACAAATTAAACAACACTAAAGCATATACTTGCACAGCATGTACAAAAATGTATAAAAGCAAAAATAAACAAATGAAAAAATAAATATGTAGGTTAAAAGAAACAAAAAACTTAACCACATAGTTTTTTTTTCTCCATTTTCATGACTGTCACAAACCAACACCATTATGGGGTGCTGAGATATTTTTCATTCACATATTCACACAGCTGAAAGGGGTCACCTACTAAACAATTGTTTGAATTCCCCCTAAAAAGAATAGACCAGTATTTTTTTTTTCCCAGGGAGATCAGGTTGGTTTCAAACCCCCCACAACATTTCAATGGGAATCAAATCCATCTTTGACTAGGCCCTTCCATAAACCCCTATTTTTTTCTTTGCGAGACATTCTTTGGCGGATTTTCCCCAGTGCTTCGAATCATTATCCAACTCAAAGATTCGCTTCTGGTTCACCTTAAACTTTCAAATTTATACATTTCTCCTGGCCTATAGTGAAATCTATTCATCTAAAGTTGCCTAGTTTTCCAGAAATCAGCTGTGGAAATGCCTGAAAGCCTTAGACAGTATCTCTTGACTTCTTATCAGTGCTGATTGGAAAATTTAAGGTTTTCCATTTTTGAAGAAAACCATCATGTCAAACTTTTCCTTGTTCAGACATGACTTTTGATAAGAAATTAATTTGCCCTTAGCACTAAACACTTTTTCTGATGCCAACCTTATGGCTTGTATACACAAAAAATTGTGAGCTGATTTCTCATTGTAAAGATTATATTTTTTTAAATTCCAGGAAATTTTCCTCTTTGATGGTGGAAGTCGTCGGTACCATTATTAGCCCTGCTTCCAAGGAATCTTTTCTAATTAAGTGGATAAATTGATGTAGTGGAGTGTTCTTGAATTACATGCCAGATGACCACTGTCTTTTTTAAACAGTTGTTGACTCTACCTCTGCTGCTCTTGTGCCGCTATCAGTGACAACAACACTTAAACACTATCTCTTCCAAAAACACACAGATGAAAGCTGCAATATAATGTAATTTTGGGCAGTTTGATTGTTTTACTTCTTTATTTGAATTTGATCAAGTGCCAATTGGTGTAATCAAAATACACTATACTTACACTGAATACAGCTTCTTGTATTCACTACACTATGTGTAACGATATTTCCAGCAGCCTATGCTATTTCAGATTTCACTCTTATTTCAACTTGTGCAGAGTCTCTGCACTTAAACTGGTCTTGGTAAACACTATGATCTTGTGATTTTCAGCAGAGTTCATATTCCTAGTAGGTACAGCACTGGCATTAGCTGCTTATATATACTTCACCAGAGAAGGCATCTTGTAAACTCTTGAGGACACAGGGCATTCATGATTAATCTGAGAACCACTTTGTCCTGGGCAGTCCAGGTGGTAAGTCTACCTGTCTCCAGACAGAACCTGAGATATGACCTTGCCATGCATAACAGTCTATTTTGAGCCTCATCTTATTGGAGACACAGCACTTAAGTGTTCCACCACATTTAACTTGATTTAAATAAATATATGATATTTCATTTCTATCATTAACAGTGTTGGGAAGGTTACTTTTAAAATATATTCCACTACAGATTACAGAATACATGCTCTAAAATGCATTTTGTAACGTATTCCATTACGTTACTCAATGACAGTAACGTATTCTGAATACTTTGGATTATTTAATATATTATCATGCTTTTTACAACTGTATGAATGTACTATTGCTGTGTGATTTATTACTATTACTGAAGGTTATTCGCTATACCAATACCAACTGGATTTTTAAATCTTAATATAAAATGAGTAACAGTAGGATGGACATTAGGCAAGCCTGCACCTTTTGTTGCAGCGATCTCGTGTAGAAAACTATTCCGCGCGTATATAAAACAGTTCTGTGGCTCTGAACCGTAGTGAGGGGACCTCTGGCTAATACGTCGGGTTCCGTGTCGGGCTCGTAGCCGAAAACTATTTTTACCTTGTTGTCTGGGTCAGCTTTGCTAGCGAGAGACAGAGAGAGATGTTGAAAGGCTGCTCCAACGGAACTTATTGTTTCGGAGGAAAACAAACACAGTGTACAGTCGAGTCTTAATAGCTTACTTACAACTGGGCTCGTCAGGCACTCTGTTTGGCTGCAGTCGGCAGTCCATTCTCCCTGCAGCATGGACTACACTGCCCATGAGGCTGTATTCTTTAGGGCTATGCCTGTAAGACTCTGCCTTGCCTTCATATTAAATCAATTTATTGAATAATAATTAAAAAAAATATTTCTTCACATCATTAGAGGTGACATGCGCCGTGAGACTGAGACACAGGCATTAGAGCCTCTTAATGCGTGTTTTGTTTGGGTTTCCACTGGCGTGGAATTACCAAGAATAGAGAGGGCATAGCCAAACATATAAAACAGGAAAAGACCACCGTGTAATCCATTTATTTCAACAAAGTAACTGTATTCTGAATACCATCTTTTTAAACGGTAACTGTAACAGAATACAGTTACTCATATTTTGTATTTTAAATACGTAACGGCGGTACATGTATTCCGTTACTCCCCAACACTGATCATTAACAATACTCTAAAAAATAATTATTTGCTAGAAGTTATCAGCACAAACGATGCATCTCAAAGTGTTGTCAAGCAATATTATTTCAAAGAAACTTCAGTATGTGTGCACTTTAGCATATTCAAGATGTAATAAAGTCTTCAATGCCTTATTACTTGCGTCTCCGTTTTAATTTTCCAAGGTCACTAGTGAAAGGACTGCATGAGAACAACTGGACATATATGGAGTAAAATAAATCATCATGTTTTGTAAAAAAAAATGAAAAAAGAAAAGAAAAAGAAATCCTGACTGCCTGATAGCCTCAATCCTTAGACCTCTTTAAAGTCTTTGAATCTACCCTGCTGATGCTCTCCCAGGCGTTCACTGCAGACACCTTCAGCTCCTGTTTGTTGTGGCTTCATTCTTTCTTTAGACTGGTCTTTAGAAAGTGGAAGTGGAGCTTAGCTGGCTGATGATAGTCCACCTTCACCCCGAAAAGCTCTTCAGTTGCTTTGGCTATAACTTCAGGACCATAGTCCTCTAACACACCTAAATGCCTACATCCACATTCATAAAGCATTCTTGACTCACTGTGTAATCAGAGAGATGCTTCTCTTTGTGAAGCAAATACCTGTGCATCTCAGTCTAAAGCATCTTAGTAGTGAAAATCTGTCATTTTCACTGCTTATGTTAGAAAATAAAAACACTCTTGATTTTGGTAAACCAACTTCTAACTGCTGTGGTATCCTCTTTACTCCAACTATGATTCACTTTAAACCAAAGTTTTCAGTCAGATCTGAGTTTAAAAAAAAATAATTTTAAAGAATAGTATGACATACTGTAATCTACAAGGTAGAAATGATAGATGGCAGTTAGTCCAATTATTTTTAAAACTTTGCAAATTGGACAGCTCTTACAAGACATAAACCTTAAATTCAATGTGATACTTTGACTTCTAATTTCATACGTAGTCTTTCATTTTTATATGTAATATGCTTGACATGTAAAGTTAAACATAGAAACAGACACAGAATCCAATTATCTTGTATCACTGGGAATGCTGTCAGGGTTAGACAGATTTTTTTCAGCTGTTTTTTTTCTTGCATATAAATCAGTTTTCTGCTACTGTTAACATTTAAGCATTTCAAACAATACTGAATGTTTATCACCTCAGATGCTTATTTATTGATGATATTTTGACTTGGAATTTTAGATTTAACTAAAGTCTGAAGTAAAGCCAGAATTCAACACAAAACTATAAATGTAAAGCAAGCATCACGTTGATCAGCAAAGAATGAAAGAATGAAAAAGCTCTGCAGTCCTGCTGTCATCTGACCCCAGATGATAAAGGCTGAACGAGGTGTGTTTCCTTTTAGATTTGCAGACATGTCACGAGAAATGGAACATCAAAATCAAACAGGTTCAGAGCTTGCACGCTGATAGATTTGCCCCCATATTGTGTGTACTAATGAGGTCATTAACATTTCGATCACATTTCATTTCATGTCATGATTAAAATACGAATGGGATCAAACTTGATTGATTTCTTGTTAATAAATTCACCACAGAGGCCAATCTAACAGTTTGATTTTGCAGCTTGAAAACCCCGCAGTTCTGCATGCTCTGGTGTCTGAATTTGGTGAAATAAAATACATTGTTGGGTTTGATAAGCAAACTAACACTTTCATACAGATCCACTGCAAGTGGACATAAAAAAGATTGCTGCTTTCATTGAGATAGTGCCTCCTCTCCACCAACATGAAAGCGTAAAAGAGTCCAAAATGTTCTTCATTGTGTGTTTGTGCACAACAGGGCACAACTCAAAGGCTCGAAGAATGGTTTCTCGGTGGGGACTGTAAATTTCGAGCCCAACTTCTGTCCATTAGCGAAGCTATGCTTTTTCCCAGCTGCCCCCGCTGCCCAGCGTCTCAGTGGAGGTGCTCTGAAACACAACACACCAAATGAGATGTGACTTGTGCTGCCATACTGTTCTATTTATACTGGATGGGACGACATTGAGGAAGAGATGCAAAAAAGCGCTCACCTGCTGCTTGATGAGGTCTGGTGGCTCTCCAAGCCCAAGGAGGAGGCTGTGTAATTTTCACCGTCACATCTAAGGGTGTAAGGGAGACCTCACCCCCTTCAGTCCCTCCCTTCTCTGCTCAGCCGGCCTCGCCCACCTTCCTCCCAAAGGCAAAGAAAAACAGCAGATAATTACCTGGTGTGAAATTTCCTCACAGTTAGGGTACCTGCCATGATGTGGGGGTGTTACAGAACTCATATTTGACTGTGGTTTTGAGGACATGCAACAAGGCTACTGTGTTGATGTGGGTGTTGAAGGTGCCCTCCTTGGGGTAACAGAGTAATTCAAAATTTTCCTTTCTTCTTTCCATTTTCAAAACAACAGCCCAGAACATGTTTTGACTCTGAACTAAAGTTAAAACAACAAAACTTTTAATTTCAAGATCACAAGAATGAACTAATTTGTTATTTTTATTGTAATTGTATTTTCTTTTTCAAACTGCTGATTCATTTAAGACTTAAAGAAGGTTTTTTCATCGTTTTTATTAGTGTAAAAACAACCCAAACAGCACTGGCATTTATTTTTTTTGCCATCACTTTCTATGAAATGTCATTGTCTGCATTTGTCATTGTGTGAATAAACTACTCCTATTATATAATTTCTCAGATTTTTCTTTCTTTCCAGGTTTCCTCTTGCTTCCCTTTCAGTCAAATGCCCGTTATATAAGTCATAAAAAATAGTGATTTTTGTTAATTTGACTTTTTGACATTTCTTTTTTATTGAAAAGAAATGTTTTTTTTAATTTTCTTTTTGTCTTTGCTTTTTGTTTTAGAGCTTACACACATTTCTACCAATAAATAGTTTTGTAAAAAGACTAAAAAAGTTAATGTTCCTGTTAAATGTCATGATCAAGTATTCTCTGAAACTTCTGTGTACAAATAAGAATAGAAATTCTAATTTGACACAATATTTAACATAATGTAGCTGAAGTAATTTCAGTGACAAACTATGTGGTAGGATTCAAAATAGACATCCTAGTAATGCTGGAACACCTGCAAGAATACAATGTTTCAAACACTGAGAGCTCCATTGTGACTTTATTATGTGGCCTTAATTTTAAAATAATGGGAGATTACAAAGATTAAAAAAAATAGATTCACTAAAGTATCCACTGACATTGACATTAACTTCAGAAAGCAGCAGTCAAAACGATCCACAGCCATTTGGGATGTGATCCCACCAGCTGCAGAGCCTTTTAACATGTTGTCGTTGCAACCCTTGAGACTGATTTGCGAGTTGAACTACATACCTGTGAAGCTTTGTCACTACATCTTGCACAGTTGTGACATTTTTGTGATAAAATCTGTCCATAGACAGACAGACAGAGAGACAGACAGATAATTTGCCAAAGCTATATCAAAGTTCTCTTTAACTGCCTTTGTGCCTTTCCTGCTAGAGTATCTGTCTTCAGAAGAACAATTTACCACAATGGCACACACAGACACGCAGACACAGATCAGCAGTGCTTGGCAGTAGAAATGTTAGCTACTGAAAAAGTCAACTGTGGGGTTTTGAGTCCATTTCCATGCATAGGTGGGTGCTTAGCTCCTCTAGCAAGTATTGGTTCTCCAACACATTCTCACATATAGTGTCAAATACTGGTGTCCAATGATGAGTGAAAATTTTACTCCCTTTTTTACTTTTACATTCACTTGATGGTTAGTTTTAGGCCCAAAATACTAATGAATTAAGTCACCCTGAATCTGCATTAGGCGTAGGCTGTTGGGGGATTCCCATGATGCACTGTGTGCTTCTTCTTCAGTCTCCTTTCTCACTCACTATGTGTTAATAGGCCTCTCTGCATTACTTGTTACTAATCTCTGGCTCTCTCCCACAGCATGTCTTTTATGCTGTCTTCCTTCTCTCATCCAACCGGTCGCAGCAGATGGCCCCACCCCTCCCTGATGGTCCCGCCCCTCCCTGAGCCTGGTTCTGTTGGAGGTTTCTACCTGTTAAAAGGGAGTTTTTCCTTCCCACTGTCGCCAAAGCGCTTGCTCATAGGGGGGTCATATGATTTGGGGGTTTTTCTCTGTATGTATTATTGTAGGGTTTACCTTACAATATAAAGTGCCTTGAGGTGACTTTATAAATAAAATTGAATTGAAACGAATTCCAAGAACACAACAAATACATGGGATAAAAAAAAATCAGTTTGCGCTTCCTCCCCAACAGGCAACATGAATACTTTAAGTGACCTATGGATTATTAAAATAGAAATCTTCTTATTGTTACTCCTTTGTTCCCTCAATTTATTTCCTTTGTTTTGCTACAGATTGAGTAAGTAGCTTGATTAGCATGTCTTATTGTTAAGAATCAGAGTAAAGAATTCCATTAAACTGGCTTTTTAAGGGATTCTTTGGTGTTAATCAGAGAAGTAAAGTACACACAGTTCCTGATATGCTTCACTTCACCTTTTTGTGAAAAGAATATTTTACATCTCTGTGTTAAAATTTGTTAACAAAGCTGCTCTAGCAGGGATTCTCTACTGTCATGAATTATTGATTTCAGTGGGAATTTTCTCTCCATGCCATGAAGCATTATGAATATGTGAAGCTCTTGTCAGATGATGGTAAACTCCTCCTCCCACATGTGAAAAATCCTGGTCGGCAAAGGTTCCATCACTCAGGCCTCATTTAGCCCATGCCTCTGTTAGCTTCAATAAATGCCAGAAATGGGAAGGAAGGGGAAAGAAGTGAAAGGGGGGAGTGTTGTTTAAGAGCGGGTCTGCAGTAGGATTAATGATCAGAGCTGCAAACTTGGCTTTTGCTTGCATCAGGTAATCAATGGCGTTGAGCGAAGCAGACGTGCCGGCCGGCGGAGAGGCTCGTCGAGCGCTGCAAGAGCCGAGACTAAACTCCTCTCATTTCTCAACAAGACAGAGAGCACCTCGCTGCCAAGCAGACAAGGTGAAACACTGTGGGGACCCGAGTTGAATGGCAAGGGCTTTTATGCAGTTTAATGATTTTATTAATCTGATGAGTCAAATGCTTGTGTCTCAAACCCCTGTAATATGTCATTTGTCTTAAGTGGCTGTTTTCACCAACTGGTTTTGCCCTTGACTGGGATTAGGTAGATATTAGAAATAGTGAACAAACAGGAAAATAATAAATGATACTTCAAGGTTGGTGCAGAAATAAAAAAAACTGCTTTGTTACAAAGAAAACAGAACTGTGAAACAGCAGCACTTTTTTCTAAAAAAAGGATAGGGGTTATCCAGTAAAACTGAAGTACATTTATAAATACGCCAGCTCTGTTCTGCCTTCAGTGAGTTATTACAAAGCATTTCCTCTTCTGGGTTTCAAAGACATAAGGCTTTGATTGACATGTTGGTTTGTTCCTGGTGTTTAATTGTATTTTCAAACATCTCTCTGGGATCATAAGGTTGACTAGTTGTTGTGTTTATCATGTTTTGCTGCTTTCTTGCTTCCCTTTGATCTGACTTTTTATGCTCTTGAATAAATGCCTGCTTTCATTTGGCAAACGCACATTGCTTTATAATTGAGGATGAAATGGGCCTGTGCCACTATAAGGCTTTTTCCTTCATCATTAGTACCCACTGTCATTATGAGACACATCAAATCTGAAGGAAAGGGTCACCATGCTGACATTTTTAAGCTGCACGGTAAATCTTTTGAGAAATCTTTTAATGGAGTAAAACATGCGATTATGTGATGACTTTTGTGTATGCGGTGTTTGTCTTTTATCTGGACATTTAGTGTTTAATAAAGCTTGATTGATTCATGGATTGAGTCACTGTTGGATGTTACTGTAATATAAATCATGTTTTAGTCTTCAGGAAAGACACTGTTGACTCCTGCTGTTATTTGAAACAAAGAACATGCATTAACCCTTGCCAAACATGAATGAATTGTGTCTATAGTTCTGCAGGTCTGAGGGGTGTATGGACTTCCTCCAGCAAGGAAACATAGCCAGGTACTTTCAAGAATGACAAAAGGACCTCTCCTGTCTACTTTACCAGCTTTTGTATTTTACCACATTAACTGTTAGCCATATAAACCACGGACACCCTTTGTATTTACTCAATCTATACTAAATTATGCTCACTTCTTACAATGCAGGTTTTTACTTTATGAAATGCAGATGTTATTTTATTATGGTCCATATTGTGACATTATGGTGCTTTATTTTTTTTATTATACAGTCATTTTTTTCATAAAAATAAAGCACAGGCAGAAGCTGCTGGATTCTTAATGCCATAAGTTTATAGCTTTATGTAGCATATTGCTTAATTTAAGGATATTTGTGTCCTTTGCACTTATTTAGTCTGAAAAGTGCTTGTTATGTTCTATTTGTAAGTGTGCACAAATCTAACAGACATGTTCAAGTTTGCAAATTACTTCAATATTTCAAGACACCGAACTTTAATATTTCACAATAGTAAACAGATGTGAGTTTTGATCCACAGTCTCTTGAGATTGTGCCTTACATTGCAAGACAGCACAAAAGGTGGTTCATTGCTGAGGCATAGTGGATCGATACAGAGTCATCAAACAAGAATGATTCACTACAGCTTTCTCGCTCACTATAATCTTTCGAATTGTTCAGTTTCCCTTAATCATTGCTTTCAAAGCTGCAATATAACATACTGGAAGCCTCCAATCTTAAAATTGTCATTTTACTCTTTATGTTGTTCAAGCTTTGCTAAATCTATAACTGTCAAGATCTGGCAGATGTATGCAGCCAGAGCAGATAAAGTCAATCTAACAAAATCCTTTTAACCTTAACATGTTCTTATCATACAGCCAACTGTCTAAAAGGTGGGTCAGATTGGTGATGCAGCAGCCATTAGCTTGAGTGGGCTGACCTTACAAAGGAAATCTGTCACAAACTAAGTTCTTTCAAGTATCCAGCCTCCAAAAACGCATGATCAATCGAGCTGACTCAAGTGTTTTTACGAGTGAGATTCTCAGTCAAGAATGTCAGTCTGTGATTATACCTCCATCTATCATTGTGATGGGACTAAGTATTGGCTCTTTGTGACAGACTCTGAGGAATAGGACTCGACTTCAAGACAGACTTCACAGACTCACTAGATCAGCAGTCTGGAGCATTCACAAGAGACGACAGGCGCTCAGCTTTTTCCTTATCCTCTCAACAACCACTTAATTTATAGTCCAGGGCTTCCTTTTCTTAGAGTTTTGTTGCTGCTGTTTCTGTCCATCTGTGCCTTGAACTTCCAATGCCCTTTCTTCCAAAGCCTGAGTGGTGATAAAATTAAGAACTGGATTACCTGAAACTGTACAGATCAATACAGAAGCATTAAATTATCTCTGGGAGAGAGAAATTACGCTATGTGTCAATGTACTTAAAGATTGATGGCATGAGATTTAAACTGTCATATATATATATATATATATATATATATATATATATATATATATATATATATATATATATATATATATATATGTATGTGTATGTAATATATATATATATATATGTCATCTTTAGGGTCTGTCTCTCACCAGCTTTGCACATGTATGTGTATATATATATATATATATATATATATATATATATATATATGGTGTATATATATATATATATATCAAAAAAAAGACACACAAAACTTACCTCAAAGTACTCATGAATTTTCAGCAACCTTTTTTCTCAACTTTGTGTTTCTCTGTGGAAGACCACAAAACAGCTTTCTAAAGAGGTGGGCATGCAAATCCCCCCTGAAGAATTGACGCTCATCAAATAGACTGCTCTCAGTAGTCTATTTTTACAATTAGAAGTTAGTGAAGCTATTTATATCGGCAACTGATGTCTATTTTCCTTTAATTTGTTGTAATTTGGAAGGAATCGACTTAATGCCTCGTCCGACAAGAACACATTTTACTGATATGTATTGTTCCACTTCACGTGTACACCACTTTGTATTGGTCTTTCATTCATGTTTGTGAATTGTTTAAGGCAAGCACCTCTGAGGCCGTCTGGTGTGTTTTGAGCTTGATGCTGAGCGAATACTTTTTGCAAGCCACTGTATATATATATATATATATATATATATATATATATATATATATATATATATATATATATATATATATATATATATATATATATATATATATATATATATATATATATATATATATATATATATATATATATATATATATATACAAAAAAAAGACACACAAAACTTACCTCAAAGTACTCATGAATTTTCAGCAACCTTTTTCTCAACTTTGTGTTTCTCTGTTGCATCAAATAGACTGCTCTCAGCACAATTAAGAATTGATGTCTATTTTCCTTTAATCAATGAACACATTTTAAAGCGATGCTGAATGTTGCAGCAGAATTCTCAATGAAAAAGCGATGAAACAACTGAAAGCTTGACAACCTACTTGGGTGCCACTTTTCTTCTTCATGTTATTGGAGACTGATTTGAGACAGATACACAGCCTGTGCTTGGCACTGGTTATTTTCTTGTCTTTTAAACCTTAGCTACTGTTTTGATATTTATTTGATATCAACGGGAAAAAATACAAAAAATACATGTGATTCTTTTAGTCAAGAGTTAGACTAAGTTTCCTAAACTGACCCCAAAGACATTATTATTCTTTTGTACAGGTTTCTGTTCACATTTTTTTAGTGGGGAAGGATCTCGACACTGTCAATAGAACACTCCCATCACATCTTCCAAGGTTTCATCGAAGACAGGCGCTTACTGAACATTGAAAATTAAAGGGTGAATCTCAAAACAGTGATTAAAATAATACTGTATCCAATATTGTGCATAAAAGGAACAGTGGTCCTACAGAGCTCAGAGGCCAGTACAGTGGAACAGCAACAAGGTTCCTGCTTCAAATGCTGGCTGGGATTTTGTATATTCTCCTTGTAACTGTGCAGGTTTCCTCTGTGTAGCCCCACAGTCTAGGTATATTGGTCATTGGTCGATCAGTAATTTTTTATTACAGTACTGTATTAAAGTCTGTTTATATATTCTGAATAGATCTGCAGGTCAAAATTTGGTATAGATTTTTGCCATGAGGGCCTCGGTTTCCCTGGGTTGAAACTGACCCAAACCATACTCTGAAAGCATGAAATTTGAACAGTAGTTAAGGGTCCAATCAGCCTACACTGTCTGTCATTCCAGACAGGTGTGTGCTTGTCAAATCACTATTTGCATGGTGACTTCATTTGAATAATAGTCAAGGAAAAAAGGCTGAATACTTCACTTTTGTCTGATTAAATTACATGTTTCACTGAATCTTAATTGCTTTTTTTGTGAACCTGCTTATGTGATCTGATTTGCAATTTTCAGTGGGAATGGTATTGTATTACTTTAATATCAAGGAAAGTCAGACAGGGCAACAAGCTTTCCACAGTTTTGCTCTTGGACTTTTAATGGCATTAAATACAGTTCAAAGGATTCAAGGATTATTATTATCAAAAAAGACAAGTTAAATTATTCTTTTTTTTAAAGACATTAATGTGTTAGGTTTTTAAAAGTCAGGTTACTGAAAATGTGGGGAAAAAAATAGTATTTTCCACTTCACTATAGAGCACAAAAAGCTCTTTGCTTTTTTCACATACAAGAGACTAAATCCCAGGTGAAGGTCTATGAATATATGGGCACCTCTCCAGTGATCATCTGCTGTAAGATTGGCGCTTAAAATGCATAATCAGCTGTAATTAATCGAACAAAGTGATTAATCACATTTAGTTCCTTTTCTTTTTGCATGCAACCTGTCATAATCAATTATTTGTGGAATAAATCGTGACTCTGGAGATAGGGGTGGCAGAAGTGGAGCGGGGAGCCTGATGAAGACTGATGACAGCCCTAAACATGGGACATGACAGTAGGAACATGGTGGAGATTGAATCCGTAACCCTCCGAGCACATCATAAATTATCTCACTCAGAATAAAATGATTGATTTGCATCGCTTCTTGTTGCACCTGGAATTGCTGTCCTTCACAGGAACAAACCAGGTGGGTGAGCACTACATTCACTATCATAAGCTATGAAAGAAAACACTAGATGTGTTATTTAAAGCTGGTCTGCAGAAATCCCTTTCTCTCTCTTTTTTTCATCCTTGAGGACATTAGGTAAACACGTCTAGACACAGGGAGCAGCCTGTCACATAATATATGGATGTGCATGTAAGTCATAGAAATTTGCAGATGAATTTACCTTCAGATTAACAATAAACAGTGAGTTTGAGTCACAAGCACTGAAAAAAAAGTTTTGCACTCAGCAAAAGGCAAGTTTTATTTAAACTTTCACAGTGTGAAACTCTCCTGAAGTGACAGGTAGCTGATGTGACACTAAAACTAGAAGACAAAACCTGGGACTATAGGACACAGTGATGGAGACCTTTTTGTTGAGCATTCTGTTTATTTTATATCTGGAAAATGTGCCAACAAGAAACTCATTAAATAAATATATTACCTAATTAATAGCTAAATGAAATAAATGATGTGAATGTGTATTCTTTGTTTTGTAAAGAACATGCAAGCCAGTATAGTTTAATTATACTGACTATATTATTTCTATGTTGCTTAACAAAAATGAACAAATATGTGCAGCTATGTGAGGCACTTATACAGTCTATGGATTCCTAAACTGTAACACTCCACCCTCTCGTCCAAATATGGTCTAATATTAAAAACAAAAAAAGTAGTCAAGATCTAGAATGTCAAAATTATTAAGTATTCAGCATTGCATTATATGGTTATGTGTAAGCCTCACTTGCTTGTATTTAAACATTGCTAGTTATTTTACTGATCTGTTACTATAAAGTGGTCGTAATAGATGTGATGTGTTTGTCACTAACGTTATTGATGGCCATAACTGTTCATTATGAGATCTAGTGCACAATTTAGCATTTGACATTGATCACTTTTAATCAAGTCTTTATTTAGATGTTGTGATAAAAAACAACTTCTCCCACAGCTGACATAAAAGATTTGAATTCTGACCACAAAGTAAAAGCAACAGTTTTTTTTTTGAATAGAAGTAAAAAGTTAATGTTTCATTGGAATTATGTTTAATTAGTGATGCTCAACAGGCCCAATGGTGTACCCTGTCTCTCATCCTGTGACAGCTGGGATAGTTTCCAACCATTAACTGGATAAAAAGAAGAAAATAGATGGATATTCATGCTCACTTCGTAAATGCACGTGTTATCGTGTTTGCTCAATGCTGTCTTGATTTTGGTAGTGCAGAGTCCTTCATTCGATACTTTGATCTTCAGAGAAGGGAAACACAAACACTCCTTGTCTCCAAGCAAGAGGAAATGAAGGTCTAGATAAGCCCAGACAGAAGCCTTGACTTGGCACAGCCATCATAGCAGGTCAACACTCAAGGCGCTACACAGTCAAGACTGTCATCTGGTATCAGTACCTGCGTCTCGCTCAAACACATCAAACAAGCTTTCACACTAACCGAGACCATCCAGACCATATCACACACAAACACACACACTGATCCATCGATGCACATATGCATAGACGATATCCACACACACACACAAAACTCACCAGGGCTACACAGAATTGTTGGGGCTAAAAAATCCAGGGGGTTGATGGGTAGTTATGGCAGGTGACAGAGTGTGCTTCACGCTCAGACAAATGGAGTCTGGCAGCTTCCCCTCCGAAAGACTTCAGGCTGTTTTTCCCCCTTTTTTCTTTTTTTTTTTATTACTGCCTGACTGACTGCTTCTGCCTTTTACCAAACATCTATTGTTTACCTCTGTTCTGTTCAGTCTCACCTCAGATGACAAGCCATCCGTAGAGAGCCACTTCCCTTTCATTCGCTCCCTCTTTTCTTCCTTTCTTTCATCTTCTCTGTTTCCTTCCTTTCCTTTTGCACTGTTCCTTTTCAAGCCTTTTTGCCACCGTAATAAATGAGTTTGAAACTGACATGTTGTCGGCCTTTCTCCCATGGAAGTTCAGTTTTATAATTAGGTCTGGCAAATCTCAATGCAAAGTTGGAGTAATAATCATATGACGGGGAATAATACTTGTCCGCTCAGCTAACTCCAGCATGTGTTTAGATTGAGATTAAAAAAAAAAATTACCTGGAATATCGAAAAGGAATGAGATACATTATAATAGTGACAGATGGCATTTGGATACAGAATAACTAAAGCATGCACTGATATTGTGAGCCTCTGAATATATATAAAAATCAATGTCACCTTACACATCCGACATTTACTGTACATGAGCCAGCCTCTGCCTACATAAGATTTAGTCTGATTTCTCTCAAACCTGACATTAAAATACATCTCTGCTGTCCAGGCTGAAATTGCATTGATTTTTCTCTTGGCGAAATTAGATTGCCAGGCACATCACTTCCTCTCACAATATTTACATCCAAAATAAGTCTAGTGTCTGTAAGATCGCGCTATATGTTGTTATCCCTCAAATTTCAAAGCACGGGAACATTTTGTCTTTCACTTTCTAATTGCATTAATGTAATTTATATGAGCTAAAAGCACAACTCGCTTTAATGACAAACTCTCTGATGAATTAATTAAGCAGTCTAGAATTGTGAGTCACATTTTCTAAAACCATTGCAAATTAAGACACTCATAAATTAGTGAAGAGAAGTCTTCTTTTCTGGTAACATCACATTAAATTCATGATAATGGGCACATGTGTGTGCTTTTTATGAGGATTTTGCCACACAGCTATAACTGAATACTAATCTGAATAGGAAAATAGATTCATGCTATTAAAATGTCATTTGGTTTTGGATTGTGCCGAAGTCTCAATCATAGATGAGGAACAGGCTTCATTAGCATTTGCCCCCCCCCCCTTTTTTTATTTAGGGAAAATGCAGCAAATGTGGTGTAGCTCTTTCGTTCGTTCGTTCGTTCTTTCTTTCTTTCTTTCTTTCTTTCTTTCAAATAGTACAGACAGAACAATGATTGGGACATTACAATGTCACATTTTAATAACATGTAAGTAATCAGTTAACTCATAGAGTAAACTACAACTTCTTGATGCCTTTTTGAGATGTTTGTTGTTTTTCGGAATGCATTGGCTAGTTTGTTCATTGTGAGGTTAATGGGCAATTTTGGGGGTGCTTCCAATGTAGGTATCTTTGGACGGTACAGAAGGAATATATAATGTGGGATCATTGTTTATGCATGCGGACATACTTTAAAAGAAAAAAACCCCCAAGACACTAAATGTGCAATAACTTCCAAAGCATCCAAATAACTGTTCAATGGATTTCTGGCTTTAGATGGACTACTATCAACAACCAAATAACTTCCAGGATCAAAGCCTTAGTCCCTTTGTCTTCTCTCTCTCTCCATATTAATATGCAGATATCTGTTTATAGAGATTATGTTTGAATGGGGCATCGCTTAACCATTTAGCTGCACTGCATAGCAGTAGCGACAAACCATGAACCAGTAACATGGAATTTACTGGAGCAATTATCATTTGCATTGGCTCACTTTAAAACTCACCAGATGTACTGCAAAGGATGTGCTGTTAATGTTTCAGATACAGAGGATATTCAGCGTTCTCACAGAGACTGAGTGTCAGTGGGGTGGAGCTGTTTTGGCGGTGCTTGGAGAACAAACAGCACATTAAGCCATGGAAGGTCATAATGTTTGGGCTAATCATTGTAAAGGACTTTTGCCTGTAGCCTGATGTAATTTCTGATGACTTTTTTATGTTCTTCTTTCAGTTTCCAGATCCTTATTTTTCTCCATGTTTATTTATTGAGTTGAATTTACTGTATTGGCCCAGCAATCGGTCCAAAATATACTCCATCTTTTGCCTTGTGGAAGCTGGGAAAGCCTCCAACTTTCCAAAGTAGGATAAGTTGCCAAGATGGATGGATGGATTTTTCTTGGATGCAGTTATCAAGAGTTGATGAAGAACATGTCCATGTATTATAAAATAATAATAATAATAATAAATAATAATAATGACCTTTTTTAATTTTAACTGTCATGAGCAGAGAACAGGCTTAAATCATACAGTGTGTCCCTTTTAAGTTGTGTACATGCATATTTAATAAATAGCTCATGAAATTTAAATGTGACAAATTACTTTGCATTTATGTCCACTTATTAGAGTGTCCCTACTCTTAGAAAGCATAGGTTTTAAAAGTAAAAGATTGATTGTTGCTTTGAAACAAATGCCCTTATCAGTATTTCATTTTAAAATATTGGACTTAAAATAGCTGCACTGAGTTATTAGACCTGGGGTTTCATACAGCACTGGGGATATTAGGTGCACATAGATTCTGTAACCATTCCCAAGTTTGGGATTTTGAGCCTCCATCAGAGATTATCTGGATCTCACAGCAGGCTTATGACAGATTAGTCAGTAGATTGATTGATTTAATTTACTGGCTGTAGATGAATCTGTCTCACACATACAGGTGCTTCAGTATGACTGAATCTCTGTCTCTGATTCTAACAGAGGCTAAAATACATTTACAAGGCAGTGCAGCAATACATCATTAAGTCCTGTGATGGTCACTGACCATAATGTCACTGAACTTAGACAAGTATATTGATTTATAGTAAGCCTTTGTACAAACAAGCCATTTTTTGGGTTGTCAGCATATCAATACATGTAAGCAAGTGATTTTATTGGCATCCCCTGACGTTCTTGATCTTGTAGTTTCACTTTCACCCACAAATCCTTCTAACAGCAAAGTCATCTTTATGAGAAATACTGTGAACATTTGTGTCTGTTTAGCTTCTGTTATAACCGAAGTATATTTGTTTTTTTATTGACCAGTACTGATTGGAACTGGCAGTGCTTGTGGCAAATGGCTTGTCATGCTTGGCTGTTTATTAGAGTGGAGGGAATCAGTCACATTAATGATTCTGGTAAGCTATAAGCCATTGTCTGTCAATCAACCAATCACAGCCCGCGTTCTGACAGCACATTTTTCTGCTCCGAGGTGGTAAAATAATGAATATTTAAACTTACATTAATGGATTTCTTAACCACTTGGGGAACTGCAACAAGCTGAAAACATAGTACTGACATGTTATCACCTCTTTAGGGTTGTAAAGCAGATTTGAAACCACATTAATATTTACTTGGGATGGATTGCACCTGCACTTCATTGTGTATGATTTGAGGGAACAGTTATACTGTAATGTGCATATTGTATTTGATCTCTTATTTCAGTAAGAACTAATACTAATAATTGTTTTTCACAAAGAAAAACAATTATTAGTATTATTAGACTATAAATTGGTCAAAGGTTACAAATAATAACAAAGAGGTAAAGGTGAGATGAAAAGTAGACAACTGTGGAATAAGGCATCTGTGTCATGCTCTGTATAATGAATAGAATTATTGATGGGCAATGATCAATCACTAATTCCATTATTGATGGACCTGCACAAACTGCAGGTTTTGCTTTCTTCTGATTGTCATATTGATCAGAAAAAATAGCCACCAAATGATTTTTAGAAATATGTGCATTATTATTGGAGGTGGTCACTTGAAATAACTGAAATAACACATTTATTGTTTGCAGTATAAAAGGTAAGACAAAATGAACTGCACTAACCAGGAAAATGCACCAGGGTTCTTTGTAACTAAGGATGTCAGAATAATTTCAGGAATTATTTGGAACTGAAACGAGGATACACTAAAGTGGCTTCCTATTGATCACCTTAACCTCAAAATGCATTCAACAGACTGTGAGTGTGTGTATGATAGTTTGAAAGCGTCCATCTTCAGGGTGTAGAATAAAGTGCCTGTACCTTGTAATAAAAAGGGTTCTTGAGTGCTCATTTAGAGTAGAAAAGCACTATAGCAGTAAGAGTACATTTTACCTTATTTGTAATAGTAGTAGCTGAGTTTGTCTGACTGCAGTGTGGTCCTGGGCAGCTGCCTGCTATTGGAGAGGGGCTGGAAGGAGAAATGTAAGATCGTGACTGAGACAATGCACTGAAGAAGACTAAACTGCTCCACAAAGTTCAGAGCTTATCAGTGACAGTTTTTTGTGGCAATTCTCATGTGAATACTACAGAGTTGGTTTTTTTTTTTTTCATTGTTCATGTAAAATTGATTAGTGCAACTATCTTGGACAACTTTTCTTGAGTTGCTGTAGTCCCAGATGGACCTCAGCTTTTGATCATCAGCTTAGTCTTACTTTGTCTTTTCATATTTTGTAGAAAAATATTTGTTCATTGCTTTGTTTGGACTAGTGCCAGGTCTGCCTGCTGACTAGATGAGTATTTTAAGACTTTACCCGGGCCGTCTTAGCAGAAGCACACCATTTTTTAAAACTCTTCTGAGAAAACATCATAGACCACTGGCTAAACAGAGGCAATTTGCAATAAAATTGAAAGCAAGATCATTTTTAAGGTATAGCTTCATATGTTTGAACACTACATGCCATTACTTAAATGCAAACTAGTGTGTCTGGCCATGAGATACTAAGACCTGCTGCTGACCAAAAACATATAAGTATAAAGTTTTAACAAATATCATGTTGGACTAAATAACTTCATCATTCATGACTCATAACATTCATTTACAATGACCAGCTAGCAGCGTGAGAGTCAGGGATCAAACATGAGTTTAATGTATTACTCTTGTTGGAACTTTTCTTTTTTAGGTTTATTGCTATTTGTTAAGTCCTTGGCCACATAACAGTCCACAAATGCCTTCCAGACAGTTATATTATAATAATATAGATTCATGCACACAACTGGATACTCATCACATTCTCATCCCAGAGTGTCACACCTGCTTTTCCACCACATCGAGACACCAATAAGATACACACAAAGTTATCTTCTTATCTTCTTCTACTTTGTGCTCAAAAGTCTTTTTGGCATGTAAGGCAGTAACAAAGGTTCTTCAGATCTTTGAGTCTAAGGCCAGTTTTAGGAATGCTGCTTCAGCTGTGGATTGAGGTTCTTGAGCTATGCTGACAAAGCCAATGGTATCTTAGGGGATCCTCCTTTGTTTCCTCCCTCAGGTGTACAGTGTAGACTCAGAGCTATCTCAAGGAGGCCAGAGGCCTGTACAAAACTGGACCTAAGTGTGGGACGAAGTGGTTTTATTTACCACAAGGAAAACAAGGAGAGATAAACCTAGGAATTTGGCATGGCGTGATATACAATGGGCTTGGTGGGCAGAACGCTAATGTGGGGGAGGAACAAAACCTAAAACTTTGGCTTAACACAATACAGTACAAGGCAGGTGATCCTAGCACAGCAACCGGAGGCACGTTACCTAAACAGAGACTGATGCAGTGCTTGCTGAGCGTACTAGAGGGAGAGAGAGAGGCAAGGAATTAGTGGGTGCATGGGTTGGTCCTGGAGCTATAGTGATTGCTGGAATGGAATGGCTTAGTTCGGCAGGAGGCTGAGGCTCAGAGGGGGAAGGCAGAGGTCCCAGTGGATGGCAGGAGGGCAGGCAGGTGGTGTGGTTGATGATGCTCTCAGGAGTCTAGCTGAGAATCCTGCGCTGGTTTGTGTCCAGAGTCTAGCAGGTGAACCAAAGTGATGATGTCGTGGTATAGTGGACAAGTTGAGCTAGGAGAAAAGACAACAAGGTAAGTGTATAAGGAACTTGGATCTCAAGCTTAGTATTAGAAGCTGTTGCCAACGACAAACTGGCATCGAGGTGGCAGTGAAACTGGCCATAAATACCCTCCCTCCATTGATTGTCCAAAATTAACCGCAGGTGCGCTGCCCAGGTAAGACGATGGTAGGTCTGCCCCAAGGGGGTTACAGGAGGCAGGGATCCACATCGGCCACACCCAGCTGAACCATGACGGAGCTATCCTTATGATGGCACTAATCTCCGTTTTGATGATATGACCAAGCCTGCTCCAGTATCTCTGCATGAGAATAGGGTACATGCTTTCTTTTCATATTGAAAAATTAAACTTACCCACAGGGTGTAATTGTGAAACCAAAGGGTCTATTCCAAGTGTCCACATTTGGGGTTTTGGTGGTGGAAGTTCCAAACTGCGTTGTGCCTGCGAATAACACCAGAGTGGTGTTATTCACAAAAAATGTTCTGTATATTTACAAGCTACAGGATTAGGTTAATGCAACCTTTGTTTTTCTTTGCTCTTTGTGTAGTTATGTGATTTAAATCTGTGTGTAAAAAAATTCTGCGAAGGTCAGGTTGAAAGAGGTGTCTTAGAGGTAAACAGAGGCAGGTTCATTAATGTCACTTAATATGCACATAAAAACAGGTTAAATCAGCCAAATCTCTATGGGAACCTTTGTTATCCACATCTGTGACTTAACTTTAACTGTTATATATGTACACACTGAAAAACACACATACAGTCACAGATTTAAAATTATCATTTGCTTTCTAATGAGATTATGTAAAACACACTGGAAGAAAACAGTTTAAAAAGTAGTGTTACTCAAAATGTTACTGTATTATTTAGCCACAAAAAAGCTGTTTTTACATCTTGTTGTTTTCAAGTGATATTGAGCAGTAGTTATCTGAAGATCTTAAAAGGTTGGAGAGGTAAAGAAAAGCAAATGAACAGTCAAAATCAGGAAAAAATAAATCTTAAGCCAATCCTTAAGAAGAAAAACTAAAAGAGAAAAAGATGCGGTATGCCAAATTACAAAGTACCGTATTGAAAATTAGTGGCAAAACAAGAAAAGACTGTATAATTTCCAGCTGTTATTATTCATTTTGACAGCAGATGTTCTGGAGTGATGAATCCAAATTTGAAATATGTGGTTTAAATCATTGCCAGTATGTTCCTAAGAAGTCAGGAGGTAACAGCTTAATTTCCCAGCATTACAATCCTTCCAAACATACAGCCAATGCAGTAAAAGCAAAAGCTGGTCAGAAAAACACACAATGAGACATTTTCATGGATTGACCCCTCCAGAGAAAAACACTCTAAACATTATTAAAACATAGGCAGCCGACATGAAAAGAAAAGCTTTGGTGTATCATTTAAGCCCAGAGAACTTTTCCTGAATACTATTGAAAGAAATTACAAAAACGCCTGAGTTCAGGTTGTGGTGAAGGATAAATGTGGCCATACAAGATATCAAATTTCACTTGAAATTCCATGTATTTCCATGTAAGACTGCACAAGTTTCAACCAACTGCTGTGCCTATCTTCCATTTTCCTCACAAATTATATGGAAATGCATGGTGGCTAAAGACTTTTGTACAGTAGTGTAGAAACTGAATGGCAAAATCTTCTTTTTAAGAAAACAAATGAATCACACCGTGTCTTTTTTCAGATTACCAGCAAAAGTTATAATTTTGAGTGTTTGTCACTATTGTTTACTATTATTGTTGTTATTATTATATTTTTAAAAAGTATCACAAATGCAGACTCACATCTGTATTTAACTAGCATATTGTTCAGATGTAGAATGTCTTTTCAATGTTGCATTCTGAGCATTCAAAAAAAGGGGCATCGTGTCTACTTCAACTTTAGCTACTTCAACTTTAGCTTGTCACTGAGCAACACTGTTGGCAGTTGATGTAGGGACAGGGACATCAAACATTACCATTACATATTTTTCCTTTCAGCAAAAAATAAGTAATGATAATGTTTGATTTTTTTTTGTTCTTTGGAGGTGCTATTTCTCATTGAATCTTATTTTTTTCCCCTTTTAACTGTAAAACTGGTACAAGATTGGACATATTCTGGAAAGAAAGGGAGCCCAGCTACTCTCTTTTTTGCTACAGAGAAACCTTGGAATCACAAGGAAAGTGCTGCTACATCAAATGTGAGGTGTCAAATGGTTGGCTCATTTACCTTTTCCTATTTATAACACCCTAGTGATTTCCCAACAAGTCCACAGTGACAGTGCGCTAAAGCTGTATCTTATCTACCTGGCTGGCCAATTGCACATCCAAGCAAGCCACCTGCTGACAGTAGAAATGTTTCTAAACTGAGGCCTTTTCATCCCAGGGACAGCTAGAGAAAGTCCTCCGTATACATATATAAATAAATAAATATATATATATATACATTTTTCCCTCATTTGGATTACTGTGACTCACTCTGTTCCTCTCTGCAGTTTCTGAAAAATGTTTCTTCCCCCTTAGAACTCATCCAAAATGCTGCAGCAATCCTTGAAGGAGAAATGATCTCCACTGCAGCTACCTGTGAGTTTCAGAATTGATTTTTTAAGATTCTACTTTCATGGCTCAGCTGGCTATGTCCTGTGGCTATCACAATCCTTGAAGTCCTGTGCAAGCTAGAGCACAGTTTGAGATCCTCGGGCTTGGTCCTTCTGATTGTTCCAAGGTCTTGATTGAAAAGAATAACTTTTGATTTTCTTTAAACTAAATATGTCAGTAGTATAAAAAAGGTCTGATGTTCATATCCTGTCGGAGACACGTATACAAGTGCAGCTGAAAATATTTGGCTTCAAAATAGGAGTGGCCCTGGACACTGTTAATCCTCACTGTGCTTGCCTGTCCGTTGTCTTCAAGGGTGTAGGAGAATTTGGTTATGGAGGCTCATTAAAATTCTTGCCAGCTATTTTGGACAAAACAAGCTTTCTTCAGCTCTTTTGTTCTGTTAGTCATTCAGAAATAGTGCATTAATTACACTTTCAGTGTTGAACACTGCACTGAACCACAGGTCCACGTAAGGTCAGAGCAAAGCCAGACTTGTCCAGAGATAACATTTTGTCCTCTGCCCAGGTGGTTAGAGAATTTTACCTTAAAAGCATGTTTTTTACTTCTTCATTACATTTCTGTGATTTTTTTAAATGTACGTGGAAGTTTTTTGCATCAAGCATCGAAAAGGTCACATTAAGCCAAAAGGAAGAAACATTTTCTTGATATATCCTGATCTGCTTTTAATTTGTCATTGACGTCCAGTGTTCCCGTAACACTGTCAACAAATGCACTCTCATACAACACTAAACATGTGACACAAAGAGGATACTCCAGACAGACTGTAGAAGGACACTCTGCTGGGGGCTCATAACTCTTGCTTTCATATGACCTGCTGGGTGTTGCTTTTCAGGTCATTTGTCCACAAGAGGTATATATAAGTAACTGAGTTACTTATGTTCCAAACCTGTGACCCTATTGTGGACACATCTAACAGGATTCAGATTACAAACTTTATTTATGTAATCTAGGAATCATCAAGTTACTTGTCATGGTCCTGGGTCGAGCGACCCAGTGTTTGAGTTTTATGTATCTTTTGTATTCATTTGTGCCTTAGCTTAGTTCACCTAGTTTATTTCTAGATTGCAGTTTAGTCTTGTTCCTTAGTTGTTTATGTCATCTCCCCCTGTACTAAGTCTCCCTGGTTCATGCGTCATGTCTGCGTGGTTATGTTTAGTTCATGTCATGTCTAATCTCCATGTTTCCTGTTTTACTTTGAAAGTCTGTATTCAATGTCAGTGTATTTAGTTTCACCTCTCCTGTCCTGTCGTTAGGTTCATGTGTGTCAGCTGTGCTCCCATGTGTGGCCACTTCCCCTGATCATCCCTCATGTGTATTTAGTCCTGTGTTTCATGAAGTCTGTGTCGTGTCGTCTGTGTTCCCACCCTCCGTGTTTCCATGCCCAGCCTTTTGTATCCTCAGCCATAGCCTTCCCATAGTTTGTTCCCAGTTTAGATTTCTGTTTAGTTACTGCTCTCGTGCTGCCCTCATCCTTGTCTGTTTCTTTTGAGACCAGGCACCAGCCATAATAAAGGCTCGCTTTCAGTTCCAGTTTGCTCCGGTCTACTCTCTTGTGTTCGCACCTGGGTCCACCACACACACCACCGCACGGTCTGTCTCCTCAGATCGTGACAGTACTAGGCTTATCAAAACAAAAACACATTACAAACAAGTAGAGATGGCACGATACCACTTTTTTATGTCCGATACCGATACCGATATCATAAATTTGGATATCTGCCGATACCGATATGAATCCGATATAGTGTGTTTTTTTAATCAATAAAACTGTTTTTTTAATATCTTGCTGCATTTTGTATAAGTTCATACTCAAGTTTAAATAAACAATAACACTAAAGCTATTCTGTTATACCTGTGTGTAAAAAATACACTGCACCCAAAATATTTCATAGTTCAGCAACACTGATCAATCTAATAAACTTAATCCTCCCTATTCTGGTATTTTAAAGAGTACTTAGCAGAAATATTAAGCAACCTAACTAATAGGGTTGCAAACTCCCAGCAAAAAAAAATAGGGAACCACCCACCCTCCACCTCATGATGCTTAATCGATGTAATCAACTTTAATTTGATGCAGGGTGAAAAAAAAATGCACAGAAATAAATTATTTTTCAAGAATAATTAAATAGATTCAACATCTTTCTTCAACAGAATTGCAGAATTCACAGATGGTACCTTCTCAAAGAAAAAAGTACTATAGCTTACTAGGGTATATTAGACTTAATAGTTACTATATACAGTAATGGACTTCTATACATTTTACATCAGATTAAAACTTTGGGTGTAAGATTCAGATAATTATTTATTAAAAGCTAGGCATTTTAAATGAGAATAAGAAAGAAAAGTATGTCTTTGTGCCCCTTTTCCTGTTAATGCCCTATCGGCCCCCTGGCTACACTTTGCTAGATCCGCCCCTGCACAGTTACCAGCCGTCAGCTACGTGAAAAGGATCCTGGTGTAGAAAGTAATATTAAATAAATTCTAACAACAGCTTATCAAGGTTAAACGTGCTGCTGTTGTTCAGCCGCTGGTTTCCTCTTTCTGGTGCAAAGTGGACCAAAAACAAAGAAGAGAGACGGACTCGCGACAGAAAAGCCGATCAGCTGATCATTAAGCAGTTTCACGATTGAAGTAGCTGCAGGAAGGTGAGGGAGAGAGAGTCAGTCGCTCCATATATCGGTTGTTAAGCTTAACATGGGAACGCTTTACAAACATTCAGAGATGAACTTACACACTTGCTTTACTTCTCTCTGGGATAACTTCCTCGGAGATGAAATGCTGGTTTGGTAGCGAGGCTACAAATACACACAGCCGCTCTATCACGTGAGGCACACTGCTCCGACATGCTACGGTTATGAGCCGAGTTACGCCTTGTCGCAAGTTTTGTGAGGTGTTTTTTTGATATTTAATGGATCGGATTACATTTTTTATTTCTCGCCGATATCCGATCCAGCAATTTAGGTCAGTATCGGACCGATACCGATACGTAATATCGGATCGGTCCATCTCTACAAACAAGTAAGTACAAAAATAGAGGTTAATGTCAATTGCAGTATATATAATTGCAGTGAACAAATGCAGCACATGGTTGGTTCATCTTTGGTAAGGTGATATAAACTGTACTATATCTTTACTGCACTAGACGTGGCTTAAAATGTGATTATTTTATTAATGTTGTGGAATCATCTGTGCACAATCAAAATGAGTTTGTAGACTCAGAACCAGTTTTAGCAGCATTACATCTAGCCTTCTCTCTGCATCCAGTTCCATCAGCTGTGCTCGGAATTAATGGCAGTGTTGCAGCAGTAGCACAATCAAAGTGTTCGATGATGATAAAAGGAGATATATCTTAGCTGATCACATTTCAGCCTCCATCAGTACTTTAAAACAGATTTTGACAGGACAAAGAGGCCAGCCTGTTAAAGTACTGGCATAAAACCATGCAGTCCTACTTATGATTATCACAAAAAGTAACTCAACATGTAATTTTAGTTAAGAAAGTTCAGAGTTTTAAATTACTAAATTTCAGCAAAGAAACTTAAACTTACTACACATCCAAACCCTACATCAATCTATTGCCAGTGTGATCTGAGCATTTAATAGAGTTTAAGTATATAGCAGAGGCTATTGGCTTTAGAGCTTGATTTATTTGCTAATGTTTAACCATTCCTGTATGTTATAGCATGAATGTGCAATGAGGTACATTTCTATTAATTAAGCCATTAAATATTCATTTTAATTTGCCACATTTTGCTACAATTCATCACTCATGTTAAGTGCAAACTCTGAAAAGCAATCAGCGCAAAGGAAACATCATAATAATATTGTTGGGTGACTGTAGGGAGTGTGTTTTAGGAGCGCATCATCCAAGATGACTTAAGGACTGTTTTATCCCGACATAATACTCTTAGATACGATTTATCTACTTATCGGTTAATCCCATCACATTTATTTCCTGAGGGTTACAGTGGGCTAATGAGATTCCAGCACAAACACAGACATGCAAAGAACCATAAATGCACACACACACACACACACACACACACACACACACACACACACACACACACACACGCGCACACACACACACAGACAAACAAAAGTCTCTTATTCTGTCATCTTATTGCATAGGTTCCATGGAGCCAACTGAATTCCCACGTGGCTCGATTGTATCCCTGCAGTGAAAGGGGAGCAGGGAGCTTTTATCAGCCACTGTTGCTGGTGACAATTAATGTCACTGATGTGATGTGTTCCAGCTCTCAGGCGGGGACACGGAGGGAGGATGGGTTAGAGGTGAGTATAGCCCGGATCTATAGACTGAGAGGAGGTGGCGGTGGTGGCAAAGGGATGCATGCCTGTTGGCTGAGAAACTGTGGAACAATGCCAAGTTCTCCATTAGGGAGCCCTGCAAGGTCACTCCAGTATTCAGTCGTTGTGCCAAGCGACCCAAGCTCTTTGCTCTGTCCTATCGGGAGGGTGAAGTGGAGAGGTGGTGGGAGAAGGGGAGAGCAACAGATAGTGAGAGACAGGGCAAGCAAGGGAGCAGGAAGAAGTGTGGGCCAGAGTCCAACCCATCTGGGATGCGCTCCACAGACAGTCAGTGCCAGAGGTCACTGACAAAGCCGACCCCATCTTTGTAGAATGTCTGAAGGTTCCCTGCGAGAAAATGAGTTTTAGGAGGGAATAAAAAATGCCAGCAGACTGTTCAAGATCCTTAATCAGAGCAAAGGTCCACACGAAAACAAGGGTGTTGACTCGCAGAAATACTAATGTTCCCCCTCCTTGCAAGAGTTTTTATGGCACCTTGCCAAAAGAGGGGTGAAACGGGGTGCGGCTGGTGGCATTATAAAAAGACGGGACAGTAACTCTTTTGCCCTTGAGAGAGAAAAACAAGTAAAATGCTTAGTTTTATTTCCTTTCTCTTCTTCAGCTCCTGTGCCAACAGAATGTTAACTTTTGTTCCTCCGGGAAGAGTGATTTCTGCTTGCTAATATGCCGAGCGCTTCTCAAATTAAGAAGCGAAGGAGGACCACTTCACAATAAACACTGTTTTTGTTTACCACTTTAAAGTACCACTTGGTTGTCGCTTATGGTGTAGATTGTCTTGTGAAGAAGCCTGCACAGTGCAATAGAAGTCTGAAGTCTGTTTAGAGAAAACTGGAGCTCATTAAGGGTATATATATATATATATATATATATATATATATATATATATATATATATATATATATATATATATGTGTGTGTGTGTGTGTGTGTGTGTGTGTGTGTGTGTATGCGTGCGTACATGTGTGGATGTGTGAGACTAAGTGAGGTATTGTGTACCTGTATGCATGAGGGTTTTTCAGTCTAGCATTCATCCTGGCTGCTCCCCCTCAGCAATACTGGCTTTAGAGCTTTTAAATTGTAATGTGATAGGGTTCACCTGCAAAGCTACCACAATGAATTATTAAGCTCTCCACTATGGATGAGTGAGTCTCATTATAGCTTCCCTCAGTACTGCAGGAAGATAAGCATGGCTGATTATTCCTGGGTTCCCTTTTGCCTTTGCTTTCTAGAGTGCCCGGAAAAGGAAGAATTCGGCAGTACAGCTGGAGTGAGATAAGATTTCGAATGTGTATTCAGATGTTCTTTCACGCTCTGGGAACTGGATGCAGTAGAAAAGGTATGGCAGCATGGTTCGACATCTCTCTCTCTCTCTATTTCTCTCTCTCGCTCACACACACACGCTCTCGCTCCCTCTCTCTCTCGCTTTATCCCCAAGCCAACAGTACAGGCTGTATGGTGATAACTTTTCAAAGTGAACAAAGGCATCAAAAGGATGGAGGAGACCCGGGGATTATTTAAATACTAGGTGCATTAGAAGCCCCGGTGTGCTTTCCATCCCTTAAGTCATCAACAAAACCTGCTCCACTTTTCTCACTCTGGCTGAGGAGCATGTATACTACTGACAAAAGAAAAGAAAGATGAGGATAAAGGAGACGCTCTGGCAACCTGGCTTAAAAGTATTATGTTGTGTTATGCTTGCGAATAACAGTGAAAAGACACTCTGTCCATGTCACGATAAGATAAGTGATGATAACTGGGTACATTTGCAGAATACTGATGTCCACGGAAACAAAAGTTTTTATTTCCAGATTTTACTTTTAAATGAAGTTGGTCTAAGCTAAACAACTAACTAAAAATGTGAATGTGTAAACAAATCTGTCGTCTCGCTTGATTTTCTGTTGCGGCCATGAGACCGCTGCAGCATAGACTGCAAGTGGTGTCCCTCTGCAAAGCTCAAAGTGCAAAACATTTTTTTTTAAATTGTGCAAATGCCAGTTAAGGCTGAACAGAGCTTTCAAGTTTCCTATCAGCCTTTGATCAACTGATATCATAACCTGTCACCATATAGCAGGCAGGCTTTCATTGGTTTGGCATGTTTTCTGCCCCTGGTGCTTCGATGAGTGGCGTATCATTAGTGCTGGCTGTCATCACTGTACCCCAAGTCGGCACTACAGACTCAGATTCATTTGGTAACAACGCATGCATTTTGAAGCAGCAGACAGAAAAGTAGCACTGTCAAAGCAAAACCTTTACAAATTGAGTAAAATGTGCAACCTCTGTCCTGATTAACTGCATAAAATGGATCACCACAGACACAACTTTTGTTTTACTTTGTGAAAAGCTGTTATGATGTAGATAACAGGCTGCTAAGTGTAGTGATGCCTGCACAACACAACCAAAATGAATTTTAGCCAGATGAGCAAATTCAGTGTAGCAGAACATTTACACAAAGAAATCGACATCTGAATTTAGCATAATTATCTGAAAACTAAAAAACAAGATTATCAAAGAGTTTAGTAAATATCACCTCAGGTGACTGTTATCTGTTTCTAATTATGTTTAAAGGTGTAATAAAACTGCTGAAATGAAAGATAAATGACTTGTTTTCAGAAGCAAGCAACTCAATACAGCACCTCAAAAGGCATTAACGGCAGTAATACTCTTCGCTCCTCAATCGATGCTGAGCAAAATTAATATTGGAGAGTAAATCTTTCATTTTCTTGATTGATTACCATCATTAAGAGCATTGATCAGCAGCAAGAAGAAAAAACAGTGAGTGGGTGGGGGAGCAGCTTGTAGCTTTTTATCTGCCTCAGACAACATTAAAGAGGAAAACAGAGGCTCATCCTCTCCTCACTGCTCTGTCTGGAACATAGATGTCAGAAAGAAATTTGCTACCATCAAGGGAATGTTTTTGTTCTGACCTCCTCTAGCTAAATGAACGCTTGTCCTTGATCATGGGAAATGGATGCATAAAATGTATGAAAAAAGGAGAGATGCGTGCAAAGTCTTCAAGGTTAATTTACTCTTAACTCTTATTAAGTGTTCGTCTGTTGGGGCTTCATTAGGGTGACATGCTAGTTGTGGCTGAGGACGAGATTAACCTTGCACAGGAGGGGCAGGCGGGCTTTCTTTTTCCATCTTCCATCTATCCTCATACTGGCTCTATCGCCGTGGGGAGGCTGACGCACGTGCTCAGTAAACATCTGTAGCGCATGAGGCATCTGGCATAACAAGGACAAGAAGGTAGCAACAGCAGCACCGAGGCAATGCGGACTCGGTGTCGCTAGCACAGATTAATGTAATAAGCTGGTGAATAAAAACACCAACCTCACGTGAAACGACACTCGCACCTTTCAAAAAAGTAAAAACAAACAAACAAAAAATCACACATGCAGATATACTCACCTAAAACTATTCGGTACACCTGTTCAGCTGATTATTAATGCAAATATCTAATCAGCCAATCACATGTCAGCAACTCCACATTTAGACATTAGACATTTAGAGCATGGTTAAAAGTTCAAACTAAGTATCAGAATCAGGATGAAACTGTGATTCAAGAAACTCCTAAAATTTTTCTGTGCAACAGTGAGTCAAATAACCACTTGTTACAAATGAGGTACGCAGAAGAGAATTTGAATACACAACATGGCATACTTTGCAGCAGACGTGATGCACTGACAGAAGACCAAACTGGATGCCACTCCTGCCAGCTAAGAACAGAAAATGGACAGTTTTCATCAAAAATATACAGCAGAAGCTTGGAAAAATGTTTCCTGTTTCCAGTGAGTCTCGATTTTTGCTGTGACATTCGGACGTCAGGTTGAGAATTTTGCATAAACAACATGAAAGCATGGATCCATTCTGCCACTGTCTCAGCTCAGGCTGGTGGCAGTGGTGTAATAGTGGAGGATATTTTCTTGGCACACTTTGAACCCCTTAGTTGCAAATGAGGATAATTTAAATGCCAGGTCCCCATTTCCATCCCTTTTGTGACAACAGCATACCCATCGTGTGATGGCTGCTTCCAGCAGGATAACACACCATGTCACAAAGCTCAGATCATCTCAAACTGGTTTTTTGAACTTGACAGTGCAGACTGTGGTGGCCATGCTCAAATGGCCACCAGAGTCACCAGATCTCAATCCAAGAAAGCGCATTTGGGATGTGGTCGAATGGGATATTTCCATCATGGCTCCAACAATGTAGCCAACAAATTTGCAGCAACTGTGTGATGTCATCAAGTCACTATAAATCAAAATCTCTGAGGAATATTTGCAGCACCTTGCTGAATCTATACCATGAAGAATTAAGGCGGTTCTGAAGGCAAAACTGAGTTCAATTATATACCAGGACAGTTCACTTAATAAACACAGCTAACTGTTCTTTTCATCTGTCACCTATTATTTATTTTAAAGGGAGATAGATTGATTTTTAAAGGCAATACACGGTAGGCAAGTTATTATTTTTATAATTTGATAAAACTTATTCTTTAGAATTAGTCACTTCTTATAACCTCACTGACAATCAAGAGTGTGACAGGAATACAGTATAAAATATATTTCATTTAAATGATTGAGTCCAAACATTGCAAACTAAATACAAAACATCCCCCAAAACAAACAAACAAACAAACAAAAAACAATTGGAATAATTAGCAGTAGAAATGGATTAAGAATAAAAGGCTGACCTCAACTGAGGCACTTGCTGAGATCGAGACAAGAGAAAGTGGAGGTTGGCACTCAAAGAATGGTAATTAGAGATTAATGAGAGAATTCCAAGATCCAAATAGACAATTGTCTGCTTCATAGTATCATAACTAGAAAATATATGAGCCACTCATGCTGTTTGTTTTTTCACTGACCCACAAAGTAGAAGTTAACACCCTTCTGTAATATACTTTATATTCTTCTTCTTGACTTAGACTTTGAGGTCTAAGTCATTAACCAGTGACTAAATTGGAAAGTCTTTTTTATTTTTTCCCAGAAATATAGAGTTAATTATTAGCTTCAGTTAGTTCACTGTTGTTATTTTTTCAACGGTGTCCTTTCATTTCCATATGGTCGTGTTAACATGAAGTAGTTTCCAGAGTAGTATGGGGGGGGGGGATTCCTCGGAGGACTTTTGTTGTTAAAGCCGTGTATTTCCTAGACACAGCAGTTTAAAAGCATGTCCCTGCATAAGTGTAAATGTACGTAAAAAGAAAGGAAATAAAATGCATAAAAAAACTCAGCAAAATGTAATAACAATAATATTTTACCTTTCAGTTTGATCCTGTCACAGTATGATAGGTTTAATTGAGTTCATATTTAGTGATTAATATTATTTTTTTTAGTTAAATGATAACTTTAAAGAAATTCCACTGTTACAAAAGACAACTACATTTTTTTCAGCTCAAATAACTCAATTTTTCCTGTTTTTGTGACTAATCATGGTAATATTCACAAAATATTTGTGAAAATGATGTTTTGCCAAAATCGAGCAGCCTTATCTGAAAGCTTTTAAGCTGTTTAAAAGAATCCCTGGTAAACCGGTGCGGAGTAATGAAAGTTATTTAATGGGTAATCTAGCTAATTACATTTGCTGATGAGTAATTAGTGTAATAATGTAATTACTTTTTCATTATGGTATAAAATATAATGAGTGAAAAATTAGGTATTTTGAGCAACTTGTCCAACAAATGTTGTTTCGGAGGACCAGCAAGAGCCTCGCAGTGTTTTAAATGAGCTGAAAACTCTCAACTGGTTCCAGGTGTGACTGTTTTTCTGGCTATATGTGCCTCCTGCCCTGTGTGTGTTGGGGAAGTAGATGAAAATAATGAACGGATAATGTGCTCACTAACAATCATGAGTGCTGTCTCATCATCTGCTGGTCCGATAAAACCCAAAGCAAAAAAACGTAGACCTACACAGAGCGGCACCTGAAAGTTTCGACTGTTTCATAAGAACTACCTGACATGAGCAGTAATCTCCATTACCAATATTTGTATTCATCTGAATGTTTAGGGCATTGTTGCCTCATTTTGTAAACAGAAATGTGTTTATGGGTTGTTATTCCTTCAAGACTAATTAAATCTACCAGCAGACAAGCTTGACATTAAACACTTTCCACAATGGAAAAAAAACAAACATTATCAGCACATAGTCATGACCTTTCCAGTGTTTGTTTTTCTCAGAGCTGTAACATAATTGTTGAATCTCTCAAGTTTTCTAGGACTTTGAGAATGCTGGACATGCTGCAGTAAACTGACCCGTTAAAGAGTAGATGATATTTTTTGGAAAATCCTAAATTTACTAGATTTGTGTCTAGATTTCATTTAAGTTTACAAAAGCCTATTAAAGGTTAGTAAAACAAAAAAATAACAACAACCTGACCTTCAAAATTTCCAGGTATTTACATAGTCTTTCACCGTTGTTTGAAATGAATAAAATGAACCATCCGCAGTTTTTGAGCCCTGGCATCAATCCAGATGCGGGGTGCCAAAAACAACACCTTTTCCCCACCCAGGCAAAGGTGCTGATGCTTCAAAGTGTCAAGCTAAATCCTCACTAATGTAGTTTGAGGTTATGGCTTGGTTTCAGAGTAGGTCACAATTAGATTAGCGAAATCCTGCCTTTGTTTATCACCATGAACTCCTCGTTTGGAGCGTGCCTACTGTACGAGTGGCACATACTGTATCTGAGAAAAAACGAGATTCTGCAACCTTCCCCATCATCAGTCTTTCTGCGCCTACATTCTGCAGGAATATGATCTGCATTTTACTGTAATAAAGATATAATTGACCTGTGCACAGCAGGAGACGCAAAGAAATGGGATTGATGTCCCACAAAGAAAATTCTCCTCCTTTTGGTTGAGGGTGGTGGTGCTTCTGACTCAGGCTAAATACTTATTCATCCCTTCTATCCCACACCCCACCCCACCCCTGCCGCTCTCTATTCCCACCTCCCGATTTTCATGTCACCATCAATTATTTTCCTCTGCGCTCTTCTGGAAATAAGAAAAATCTCAGCTGCAAGAGACTGAACACACAGTCAGACGTGCCGAAGACATCCCAGTCTAAAAAAATGATTGCTTTCTGCAAGGCAACGAGTTGCTGTGCACACTTTTCAGTTAATGTGTTTTTCAGTTCATGTCGACTGTTACTGCCCATTTTTTAGAAATATTTTACTTTTAATTGCACAAAATAATCTGTCTTTATTTTTTACAATTTTATTGTTCATCTTAATGACGTTGTTTATTGTTGCTTTTTGTCTGTATTACTGCCCCAAGTCTCATCCTGTACTTTTCACTGTGGAGATGAGATGTTGTCTTACTCAAATAAAATGGGAACCTGAAATGATAGCCTTAACATAATAGTTGAAAATTGTTTGCTTCAAAGAGCTCTGGCCATGCATCCACTAATGGCATCTATGGAAATCCATAAATAAAGAATACACAGAATGCACAAGATGTGTTTAATATGGTTATTGTTTTTACACCACTAGAGGAAAAATGTAAATGCAATTACTTTGTCATTAAATGCTTATGTGGCATATCATTTATGTTTTCACCCATGCACACCCACAGCTGTGCCCTTAAACAATAATTTGTATTTGCAGAGTAGTGTAGGACGACAATAATCTAATTGCTTAATCTAATGCTAAGTGTCTGTGCATGTTCAAACTGTGATTATATGAGAAAGCTTTAATTGAGGGAAACCTGGCTGCTGAGAACATAGTGGTACTGTGCTGGACACAGACATTTGTTGGACTGGTATAAGTGTAAATATGAGAACTCTGAATACCAAAATGTTCAAGTTTCACTTACTAGAAACTTTGCCAAAAACTAAGTCATACATTCTGTTCTTGAACTACTTGTATTTATAGAATAGAGTACTAACTGCTTTTAACACAACGTAGGAGTTAAAATATGGTATTGAACTATAGTTTTATTATTTTCTGTAGCAAGAAATAATAAACATTTAAAGTCAGATGCTAGTTATGAAAAGATCTATCACAAAAAAATAAAAATACTGAAAAATAATAATGAAAAAAGTTATGGAACATCTGTTTAAGGTCGATATATGCTGGGATTAAAAACTGACAATGCACTTTTATATCTTAAACAGCATATGCTTGTTTAATTCAGAGTGCGCCAGCCACATTTGTATGCATCTATAGCTACTGCACACAATCTTGCATGTATTGATGCTGCGATCGCGGCTAGACTGTGGGTGCCTCTTAATGGAATTAATGGTCTCTTCTACTGTTTACCTTTCAACAAATCTAATTTAATCTATGCGTCCTTACAGGTGTGAAAAACCTAACTACAATGTCATCCAGTGTTTTGGTAGATACAGTAAGAAATATTCCACTTCTATGAATTAAATATTTAAATACATAAACTTAACATTTGCATGCATTTAGTATGTGTATTTTTACATAAAATAATTCAAAAGTGAAGAGCTATAACCCAACCTGTTTCAAAGATTCATTTGTGAAGACCTTGTGAAGAGAGAATTAATTAATTAATTAACCTTACACAAGGTCTGTCACAAAGTCATTCATGTTTTGCTGGAATAATATCTTTCTAAAAGCTAAAAGTGATCATTGATGTCTCCACTTCAGTGGCATCTATTAACAGGTAACGGGGCACTTCTGTCATTAATATAGAATCAAAAGTTATTACCTTAAGTAAGACGATAGAGCTGCTTCTCTCCAAGAATTTATGGGCAGTTAGGAAACTAATAAATACAAACCCACATCATCATTCCCTCGCTATTTTCTCCTGTTTTTCATTTATGAAAGCAAACTGAGAAATCTAACCTTCCTTATAAAGGCCTTCCTCTATTCAAATACATTTAAAGAGGAAATAGATTTCCTTCCTTCAATCTGAAGGCAATTTATATTTGAATTTTAAGGTATTGTCCTTATTTATGATATTCCGTAATGGTGTCATGCTTCTGATCATTTCCATTTGAAACAGGATGCTGTGGCAAGATTTTAATTCAAGAAAGGCTGTTCAAAATTGAGCAAGTGGCACCAGAACCAATACAGACAGTGGCTCAGTACTTTGCTTATAATCCTAAGCTTACAAAAGAAGAAGAGGAAGAAGACAATAAAAAGACAGAGTGAAAAAAAACAAAAACAAAAAACTCAGCCACATGCTCCATACCATCACACATGTTGTTGTTCTTAGTTTCTTGGTGTCTGTGTAGGGGTAAACCATGAAAGTAATCAACATTGTTTTTAGGCTTCTAAAATAAACAGCAAGGTAAGGAATGGAAATATAAATCACAGTAAGTTCGATGCACAGTGAGACACAGGATTGCAGCAAACAAGACTGGAATCTTATCAGTCATCTCACTGTAACTTAAAAAACCCAAAACAGTGAAGGTGAGAATTCTCCAACGAGGGAATATGTGTCACACAGACAGCGCTGTGGGTAGTGCGACTGCACAAAAGCAGACTCTTACAACAAGTGACTCACTCCCATAACACAGGTGCCACTGTAATCATTAATATGCATATGGCAAGTGATTAAATGTACAGCAGATAAAATGTGACACACCATAATGAATGACAATTTTAAAACATGTATTCAAGTTCAATTAATCGTTTAAGATGATCACACTGTCAGGTTTATCAGACTGTTGCATGGAAACCGGATTAAAGAAAAGCGAAGATGGTGGAATAGCAAATCTTTAACACACCTGGCCAGGTATTGTAGATCTGTGTTGGTGATTACATCATAATTTAAACATACAAAAAAGTGCAACAAAAGGTTTGCCAAGAATAAAATTAATGAATAAATGGGCAGGGCAACACGGTGGAGCATTGCTGCCTCACAGCAAAAAGGTCCTGGGTTGAAATCTACCATCTGGCCCGGGTCTGACTGTGTGTGCTGTCTATGTTCTCCCTCTGTCTGTGTGGGTTCTCTCCGGGTACTCTGGGAATGGATGTGTGTTTCTCTCTGTTGGCCCTGCGACAGGCTGGTGGCTTGTCTGGGGTTTACCCCACCTCTCCCCCTGTGGCAGCTAGCATAGGCTCCAGTCCCCCTGTGCTGTGAATTGCATAAGTGGAAGAAAATGGAACAGATGGAAAACATGCCCCACAAAACAAAACAATTGACTTTTATATACATAGTGTATCCCTAAATGTATCAATTTGCTGACCTGGGGACATAACACAGAGGACTGGTAGCTCCCACAATTTTACCGCAGTTTTGACATTGATTTCACCAAGGTTGGAGAGGGAAACAACCTGGATTTGTAGTTTGTGGTAATTACGTTGTCTCAGAGTAGTGCTTTACAATTTTCACTTGACTTTTACTATATGTAACATTTGCCATTTCCCGTCTGTTGGCCACCAGTGTTTTGATTCATTCATGTAAATCTTTTGTACCTTCCTTTAACCTGTTCTAACTACCACATGAGTGTTCTTTAATTAAGGTGGGGAATTCAGATAATATCAAAGGAGCAGTCCATCGCATAACATTACTCTTTATAGACTTTCCTGTGATTACCAAACCTTTCTAGTCCTCTGTGTTTTCCCTCTGTGACAAACCACACCCATCTGGAATCTAATTAAGCTAAAATGTAATGGGGAATGGTATTTCAGCCACGTACGCCTACCTGTTACATTTACTTGAAAGAGTGCATTAGATGTATTTTGTAATGCCACCTTTGTGACAAGGTGGGCTTGCTTAAGATGCAAAAGGCCTGAATGTCACATTTGTTCATTGATTTTTAAATCTCAAGGAAGAAATATTTTGTGTCTGGTGGTGGAGAATAGGGGCAGGATGAGGCAGGGTGGGTATGACTGTCATTTGACCTAGGAAGTCTATTTTAGATATGTGTGATATCAGCTTTCAACAGATGAGTATTTGTTGAAAGGTCACAGGGAAACTCGTATTTAAGATTGAATGTGCACTTGGAGCGCAAACAAACCCAAAACAAACTCAGCATTGCAACTCAGCATGTACATTTTTGAGAAAAGAAGAGATCAATCAATCTCAAACATCAATATCCGTTTGCATCCCTTTAGCCGCACACGTTTTCCAACTAATGAAATCTGTGCATGGCTCCCCTGTTATCGATTTCAGAGAGGCCCTAATTTGCCGCTTGAGATCAGGCAGCTCTCTTACTCTCCTCTCGCTCTCTTCTATCTCTTACACTTTCCTCGCGCTCTCTTCCTCACCACTTTTCTCCTTTCCTCACTCTTATGCAAGCACGCACACTCACACACATTTTGGTATGTGTAACAGTCATGCCTTGGGCAGCATATTGAGCAGTGGCTGCAGTAGAAGGGAAATCCTGTAGGGCAAACTGTTTAGAGCAATATCTGAAGTCGTTAGATATGATTAATAATGTGCTGAGAGGAGCCATAAGCCATCAAACAGCTCATCAGAAGCACATATCACCTGGTAACTACAGACTCACATTTTCAAATACATTTATATCTGCCATTTCGGACTGAAGATGCTTATCAAAAGTGCTTTACAACACTGTGAGTGCATGAACTTTTAGCGTGGGAGGCTTAAAAATGAATCTTTAAAAAACAGGTCTCTCTCTCGTGTATGGCTTAAAAATATAAAAATGTTAAATGCCTTCATGTTATTGTAATCCCCAGATCTGTCCTGGTGCCATACACTTAAAATCGATTAGCAATGACATAATTGATAGACACTGATAGATAAAAGCATTAAAAAGAGCCTGATTGTAGGAAAACACATACTTTTGCTATGCTGCCATGTTGTGGGAGTCTTTTATGGAGAAGAATGAGGGAGACAAATTAAACTGAGAAGACTAATTGACTGCTTATATTTATGAATGATGATATGTTTTCTCACACAGTCTACAAAGACTTTAAGATAGATAGATAGATAGATAGATAGATAGATAGATCTGGAAAGAGCATGAGACAACTGTAGTGTGCTAGAGGATCAGAGAGCACTGTTGACTTTAATTAAGGTGGTATTAAAAGCATTACGGGTGTAAGTTTAAGTCCTTGAAAGACAGCTAAATAGTACAGTGACATCAGGGAGTGCCAGATGCTCACTAAATATTCCTTGGAAGCAGACCCCCTGCCTGCACTGCAGTGGGTGGTCTCCAAATAAGACACTGAATGCAAATTGAACCAAGACAAGTGCAATATCTGTGCAATGTGTCATCTTTTGGCTAGGGCTGGTTTGCAAACACACTGTGGATCGCAGCCAGCCCTTTGACGCTCATGCATGTCAGTGACTCTGTCATGACAGTTGAAGCTTTAAGTTAGACAATAAAAAGACTGTTTTCCCTAACATTTTCACTTTAATCTTTACTATTATTTCAATTGAATTTTAACTATCAACATGACATTTTTCAGTAACAAGCAACAATTAACATGTCATCTCCCAAAAATGCTATGGTATGTTTGGAGCCAACTCTACAAAACCACTGTGAGCAAAAAACTGCCAGCAGACTTTATAATCAGCGCAGTACTGTGGGCAGTTTTTGACCACTAAAGCTGCAAAACATTACTTAATGTTTAAACAGAGTTTTGGGGGTTTTTTTTGGGGGGCTTGGTCAAAGCAATCCCTGAGCTTAGGTACATAAAATAAACAGCTTTTGGAGATTTACACTGACTGCTCTTGGTTTATAGGGAATATATACAGACAGTTAATTATAAATCTAACATTCAATTCTTCAGTAAAATAACTGGATTTTTAATGAGTAAATGCTCTATTATTTATTAACACTGAATTGAGTATAGATTGAACACAACAGAATTAATATTTTAAATATGACTAAGTATAGAAAGCTCTTTTTATGGTGCAGTATACACCTTGCAAAAGGTTTATGGTATGGAACGGCACATTATCTGAAAATCCATAATGATAATATAATAAATGACTTGTCTGTTATCATAGCCTCTATTTGCTTAATCGTTTTTCAAGTTCATGGTGGGACTAGAGCTTATCCCAGCTGTCACAGAGCAAGAGGGAAGGTATACCCTGGACAGGTTACCAGTCTATCACAGGGCTAACACACACGTTTACAGTCACAACTACTCTCAATTTAGACTCACCAATTAACCCAACATGCATATCTTTGGCGTGTACCTCGAAAGAACCTATGCAGACTCCAGACAGAAAGGTCGAAGCCAGCAAGTGGATTTGAACACAAAACCTTCTGCTTCAGGGCACCAGTGCTAATCACTGCACTTCATTTCTAAATCAGGATATTTGTAATCAGGTAATTGCAATTCCATATGTTTTTTATGCTTCAAGTAAAGCCTCTAAACAATCCAAAAGTGCCAAAAAGATGTCAGCCAGAAAAACAAAACTACTATAGACTTTGTCAGAGGAACTGAAGAGTCAGAGTTTGCCCCTCAGTGTATCTGTAATGGATCCCTCGGTGCCTCCAGTGGCTTGTTCCTGACTCATCCCCATTCCCAGTCCTTTGCATGAGTGTGTGTGTGTTCATGTGTGACACACCTGTGTTCCGTCAGCTCATCTTCCACTTGGGCATTTAGGTACTGCTTCAGCCACCCAATCTTCACCAGATTCCCCCCTCTCTCTTTCTTTGCCACTAGTACAGGCATCCATATGTCATTTGATTCAGATGTTACTTTTGCACTTACCAGAACTCATCTTCATCCTCTCCAGTGTGACAGCCTGTCCTCTCATGGGGTCTATTCCAAGTATTCGGTTTGGATAGGGAAACTAACCCTCGAGAAACTACATGAAGTTTCTTGACCTGAGGATTGCCTCACCTGCCTAATATATTCTTGTTTTTGTAATAAAACCGCTGAAACATGCTCTGTCTTGGAACCTATTAGCTTTTAGTGAAAATTATAGCAGTGTCACTCAAATAAACACCATAGATGTAGCAATGTTACCCACTGTTAAAATGGAAACATTGGTTAAAGCTGCTTTCTTGTTACATTCAGCTGTCAAAATCAGCAGGGTTAGTTCCAATATATGTGCATGTGGATTAAAAGGTGAGCAGGCAGATCTAAAACAAAACAAACGTACAGCAGCTGTATTATTATTGTAATTTCTCAGTGAACTTTGTTAGATTAAAAACTCACACTGTTAAATAAGCAAAGCATATGAAGGAAAAAAATCATTTTAGAACACTTATTAGATAATAACTCCCTGATCTCCATTAGAGAGTTCTTAGTTTATATGCTATTTTGACTAGCATTATGGTAAAGACAGGTTGTTCCTCAGCTTATTACTTTCCAGGAACTTTTAGACTTTTTTTTCTGCATTGCACAAAAGTTCATCTGGTTTTCTGTGTTACAGCTCCACATGTGAATGCAGTAATTTATATATAACTGAGCCATAGAGTAGAGCCATGGCTTTGTATTCTTGTTTAGAGCATAAAACCAATTCTCATAGAATTCAATTTCATTTAAATCCACACAAAGAAATCTGAACAATAGAAGCTAATTTGGTCTTAATGGAAAACCGTTCACTTCCTCTCTCTCTCGCCATCTTTGTCACTCTGTGTGTCGTTTTCTCCTCACACCTCTCACTTTCTTTGTGTCTTTCTCTTGGGTGTTTTGTCAACATTGTTGTTACTGTAACTGCCATTTTGCTCTATTAGTTGTTTCCCTACAGTGTTCATACTCCCCTATTTTGCAGAGCTCAAGTGCTATTAAAGGAAATGAACACTCACTGCGCAGTGTGTTCCTTTATAAAACACTCTGAATTGTTTTGAAAGTGGAAGACGAGTATGACTCAGTCTGGAGTGTGATGCATTTCTCTTCTGACACACACAACATGGGGGAGGAGAAAAAGTGGCAGACCTCCTAAAAGTCAGAGAAGAGAGAAAATAGTGTTGGGGAAAAATAGCTATTGGCCTCCAATGCACTGTACGTTTTGGTGGGTCAGGTGTTAATGATGTGTTAATTCATTGCCCAACATTTGCTTGCTGTTCTCTAAAAATTACCATCATTGTGAACAAGCATGGTTGCACGTCTGTTGTGTGAAGATAGGAGTATTGGAACATGTAGGTGTGGTGTGTGGGGGGTGCAACAGCAGGCAGCGACAGACGGATGAACCTTTGGTGTAAGACTACATCAGCCCTGATGGCTGGTCCTCTGGCTCAGGGCAATCTGACATTTCATGAGAGACGCTTGAAACAGCTGGATTTTATTTTTTGTTTGTTTAAGTAAAGCACGTGAACAACTAAACTGTCATCATTTACAGCAAAATGTCCCTGTTTCTGGTAATAGCGAATGCACCAAACCTTGGCCTTCACTTATACTGTCAGACTTGCTCCTATCATGATTTGGTGCGTTTGTTGAAACATCTTCATCACTGGAGACTTTATGATGGCTTCACTGCCAGCGATTTTCCTCTTTTTAAGTGAGATTTATCACTACAGTGCACATTGCTGACATGCCCGCTGCCATTGTAGTGCGGTGCCACATAAGACCACAAACATAATCACACTGCTTCTTTCCAACAAGATGAAACACTGTCAGCTCCGCAGAGTGTTGTAACAGACTGACTAACAGGACAACATCTGGCAAAGTTGAGTCAGACGATCTTTTTTCTCACCTCACGGAGCTCTGGCTTCTTAAAAAAGTGAGTTCTGCCTCTGATTAGAACATTGTTTTTATTCAAACATGTCTAAGCCTCTTGTCTCTTTTAGTATTTTTCAAAAGTGGCCTTTATCACAAATAGGGAGTCAAACTGGCCACTGAATGTAGGCAAGAATGGAACTTATTTTCACTGGCTTTTTAAAAACTGCCTGGGTAATCACTTCAGCCCAGCCTGCACCCTGACACTTCACAGTATAGCTCTCCCATAGTTTTTGACAACCAATTTTCACCTATCACATTTCATGTTACTCTGTATTAAAGAATCCTAGAGGCCACCGGGATGGTGATATGGTATGCACTTCAGTAAATTGCCTTTGTTGACAACACCTTGCATATACATTCTAAAAGCCCTAAAACCTATTTTCACAATCAGCGTGTTAAAATCTGTCAGAGTTAGAAATGTTCAGGTTATCAAATGATAATGGTCTGGTTCTTTGTGTTTGTAAAGTTACTTTTCTCAGAAGTAACAGGGATTAGCTGGACAAAGGAGATGTCTTCTTTTTTTCTGGTACCAATTGAAATTAAAATGTGAACATTTTATTAAAAAGGTAATGAGATCTGGTTGATTGCAGACCACTTTCAGTGAGTTCTGATAGTATCACACTATGCAGTACTTTTTCCTGAAGTTGTACTTTTATCGCTGTTCACTTAGTTGTGAGTATATATATGATATGAAGCCACTGTTTTCATTGCCTCATAAAACACAATAAAAATAAATACAACACAATTCAACATAGTAGTAACCGTTTCAGGGACATCCTTTTCTGTTTTAACATCATCACAGATCCATGCTCACTGTCGGGGAGATAAAGAAAATATTCCCAAGTTTGATGTGGCTGAAAAGCAGACAGGCCTCCAGAAAGTCTTGACCTCAACTGCATCAACAACCTTCAGAATAAACTGGAACTCAGTGAGTCAGACCTTATCGCTCAAGATCAGTGGGTGACCTTACTAAAGTTGCTGAATGTAGAAGAATACTGGTATATTCAGATATGGAGGCATAAGGTTCAAATTCACCTCTGGGCAGGGGCATTTACTGTAATCTGCTGAAAAATAGGTGCAGATACATATCAGCGCCCATTTTGCAGAGAAAGCTTGCAACCAATCATGCTACATTCTTTCATATATTCCATGGTGTTTAATATATGCATGAACATTTTTGTACTTTAACTTTATGCTTCATAAAAGGAACCAAGCCTGGGGACCCTGAAGAAAAATGTCACTTCTCTTCCAGCTTTTTCACAACCATAACTCTGGAGCTTCCTTCATGGATGGGTATAAAATGGAGAGTACAGTTAAAACCCTAGCAGCTAGCTAAACAGGCACAGATAACTACAAATATGAAAGGAACAGACCAAAGAACATTATTAAACTTGGACAATAGCAAATAAAACTGCCTGACTATGACAATTCAGAAAGTTATGATCTGGAACATATCCAGAAAAAACGTATTAAACAAGTAAATATTGTAAATGTTGTATTTAAAGATGTATTATATGTTATATCTTGTTGCCCATACACCTGTGTTTTGCATCCGATGCAGCAGCTTGATATCCTACAGGTTGCAACTTGTATTTGTGATGATGCTGACACAAGTCCAGGCCTTTGTGCTCTTGCATCTGCTACTGTAGTTACACCTCTGCTTTCTGCCTTTGCGGTGTCACATGGCATAGGTGAGCTCCAGATGAGAAGACTTGGAAACAGGATAGTGCACCTGGCCAACAGAAAATGTGAAGAGAATATGTAAATGAGCGGCAGAGGTTATTTGGTATTTGTGAGATGAATGAAATTCTCCCCTCTCTTTTCCTCATTTCCCCTCTCACATTTGTATGACTAGACTAGTTAAGTCCCTGTCACTCAAGCTGCCAAGGTCCATGGGGCACCAGAGCGAGAAGCCGAGTAATATGAGAAAAAGTGAGAGAGAAAGAGAGGGAGAGAAGGTGAGAGAAATTGGGCCAGGGATGATTGCAAATTGTCTGTCTAATGGCTGCCACCCAGGAAGCCATTTCAGGTGACTTGTTATCCGTCATGAGAGAGGCAGACCTGCCAGGATCCCTCTTCTCACTCTCTTTCTCAGTGGGCCACCATTGCCTAAGAGCTTCAGGCTATCACCAGTGACCTCACCTCTTAAAACTCCTCTGTCTCCAATTTTAGATGCCTTTTCTCTTCTCTTCTCGTCTCCCTCTCTATGGCTTTCTCCGTGTCTCTCCCTCTCCCACTTTGCCTTGTCCTCCCTGCAGTGCGTCTCTCTGGCTTCTGCTCAGCAGCTGTTGTTTAGTGATAGATCAGTGAAGCAAAAAATGATGCCGAGTATAAAAAATAGATCTTAAAGCAAAGCACAGCCTCCCTATTCTGACTACCTATTGTTCTGCATTAGCAGCAAGACTTTAGGGATTCATTCAGAGGTAATCATTTGTTACTCAGGGGCACTGTGTCTTTCAAGCACCAATGATGAAGTCACCTCTGAAAGGGCCACAGATGAGAGAGAAATCATTTGCTGTCTAACCACAGTGGCTAACCATTGATTAGTGATCCTGCAATGAGAAAACTTAACATCTAAAAGTAATTTTTTAAGGTTTTTAATCTCTTCCTGAAAGTCAATTTTGGTGTTTCTTTTTTATTACAACAATTTATATGGTTTTAAAGATTCAAGATAGCTATATGCTGTTACCATGGCAAAAAACACTCACCCCTCCACTGCTTTAGATTGACATGAGAGAGGAAATTGACATGCAAACCAAGTGTGCTGAAAGTTAATCTGTATGTGCACCATATCACGTGGATCACAGCTTGGAGGCAGCTAGCATTAAAAGGAACCTGTCAAGCTAAGTGTGCTTCTCAACCTTTCTGCCATTACTCTGACATGTTTTGTGACCCGTGAATTGAAGTCTTGTCAAGACCTAGTCATTTTACCAGCTCTCAACACGGACGGGAGGACTCCCAGTAAATGTGCTTCTCCTAAAAAATATTTTCGGCCTCCTCTGCACGGCAGGTGGCACTGATTGGCTCCTACACATATCCCTCACTTGTCATTGGTCCCAGTGATGGCTCAAGAACTGCCCAGGGACATCCGGCTTTAGCCACTATTCCTGCCAATAACCAAGTGTTGAAGCATGAAGCAAGTACTCAGTCAACTTGCATGTCAACATAATCAGCTGATCCAGCTCTATCTGGAGTGCTCTTATTAACCGTGCTTTAGTGTTCCGAATGTAGTCATACATTGTGTGTCTGGATTTTTAGACTGGATTTAAATTTCAGCCCATTTTACACCAACAACTGTTTCTGTCTCCAACAAACTGATCATGTGCTAAGTGACAATAGAAGTTAATAGTACAATATACAGTACAATAAAACTTGTATATTCAGGTGACCACTGAATATCTGGGTCAGACGAGAACGGAAATGTTCTGATGGTAATTTTATTTTTTTTTCTTGTAGTTTCTGCAATATGCATCTGTGAAGCTATTAACTTACTTCAGAAGTAAGTTAATATTACTAAGTAAGTAAGTTAAAACCGGTCTTTAGTTTGAATATTATGAAATTACTACAATTTTAATGCTAGCTTATAATATTTTTGTCAGTCCACAATTTCCAGTTTACACCTGAAAACGCAGAGCTAATATAGCCATACCTATGGCCAAGTTAGAATCACTAAGTAACCTAAAAGCATTTCTTTGGATTGTGTGAAGAAATCAGAGTACAGAAGAACTCACTCAGGCACAAGGAAAACATGCAGAGAACATTTTGTGAAAAGTGCTTTTACACTTTTCACAATCAATTTTACCTCAAAAGAAAATCAAATTTTTTGTGTAATGAAGACCATATTACATGTTATAGTACAAATAATAATGTTACAATTATCAAGCATCATGGAAACTTTCAAAGTCTGGATTATTCAGGATTATTCTCTTATTTTTGTAATCTTATTGTGATTACATTTACCATATATGTGCAGATATTTGGATGCAAACATTTGCACAGTCTCACATAAAACACCTATAAACATCTGTTTGTCCTAGCTATAACTAATAGCAATTAAAATCAAACTCTCAAAACAAAATTCAGGTAGAATATAAAAAGACTTCAAACCCTACATTCCACAAAGCTATTGATGCATCAGATAGAGACAACACCACATAATCAGTCGTCACCTAAAGATCTTTTTCAAGCCAGCCATTCTGTGTCAGTTCTCTAAAGATAGTTGGACAGCATGTTTTGATGCTTCTGGCTCTCTGGGCGACTGTCCTGTGGAGCCTGATTGCCTTACAGCCCCCGCTCTGTGGAGAAAATGAGGTTGTGGTAGGCCACTCGGGCCTCTCTAAGGCACAGAGCCATTGCAGTCGAAGTGGAGCCCTGACCCCCAGCAGATTTCTAATGGATTTTAGGCGTCACAGGCAAACACACAGCTGGACTCCAAACAAACTCATCAGAGCACCCCAGATTTGTGGCTCCCCCATCGACCCACGCACCCACCCACACAATCCTACCTCCCACACACTTTTTGTACTTGTGACAAGCAGTCAGTGTCTGAGAAACTGGGATCTACTGCAACTACTTCTACTTCTGAACAATGTGAAAACTCTATTAAATTTGCTTAATTTCAATAAAAAATAAACTCTTTTGGTTTTCTGAGTATTTCTTCCTTTTTTATTCTTAATGAATTCCCTAGGGAGTAACCACAAATTGATTTCCATGTTTTATGACTCACTTTTCCAGGGATTCCCTCTTTTTCTGTCTCTTCTGCCCCTGTGGATGTTCATTTGTGTGCAGCCTTATTTTTGTAAAATCCTGTTATATTAAGTCACATCACACAATAGTTTATTTCAACTTACAAAGTCAGAAAACAGGAAGGTGACAAACTAAAAATCACGTAATAATGAAAGGAACAATCAGTCTCGATTTTTCATATAATGATTTGAAATGATGAGCAAATACGCTAATAATATTCAGTATTCAAATATATAACACTTGCACATCTCTCCAAGTCTCCTGAATGGAATGACACAAAAAGCCATGCATTGTCACTGTTTGATGAAGTAGGTGATCCAGTGTTTTTGGGACTTTGTCATACATGGGAAAGTCATGAGTGCATGTCCCTGGCAAAGTGGTTCTTGCCTTGGCAAGGTCTTAGCTTTTGTCTCATGGAAGTCATGGGTATTGATTCACGCTTGAGGTGTCCCTCTGTGGAGATTGGCTTGCTGCGCTAGCATTATCTTGGGTGGCAGTGTATTCATAGTGTAGTGAACAATGGAGCTGAGGGACGAGGCAGCTAAATTGTTCTGAATGACTTTCATAAGCAGAGGCCTGTGGGTTGTAGGAGAGAGCAGACAATAAACTTTAGAGGATATTGAGGGCAAGGGGACCTCTTCATGCTCGAACTTCTTCCAAGTTACTTTCTAGTACAGCAGCTTACTATGGTGTTTTATTTTAGCAGATTAAAATGCCTTTTGGGGAATTGTTACATGCTGATTCAGGATAGCTCGATGTTGAAAAGAGACAAGTGATCTTGTTAGTGCGCAAAAAATACTGTCCATATAGCTTCAATCAAAGAAGTTTACTTACTGTGCAACCAGGATGCTGTGATGTTGGTCCAGAGGATAAAATAATATAAAATAAAATAAAATGTGGGGTCTCAGATGGAAAGTGAACAGTTAAAGACACATTGAACTTGTTCTATAATGATTTCACATCATTATTTGAATGTTGTCCCGCAGGGCAAAGTTTTTACTGGCTTGTTTAACTGAAATGCTGGATAGTTTTTAAATCAGATACAAAATTACCAGATACTCATCTTGTATAGCAAAACAGCAAGTAGAGTAAGGCACTGCATGTAATGACACTTCTCAAAACTATGTCATACCAGGATATCAGTGGTGTGCCATTTAAACTAGCATTAGAAACAACTTATATGAGGTTTGTTGCCAAGGAAAAAGGATATTAAAAATAATGTATTAATGATGCTCTGTTGCTCTTGTGTTATAGTTCCCCCCCCCCATATGTACGTTGCTTTTTAAAACCACAATTTTATAACCACCATTTGATGAATTTGTGACTTTAAAACATCTCCATAATAGTAAATAAACAATTGGCCACGGTTTAAGGACTGACTTTAAAACTTTTTTTTCCCCCTCAGTTGTTTTTTTTAATGGATTTTTGAGGGGGAAAAATACAGCACTCTTAACTAAGACATCAAAACTTTACAAAAACCTAACCTTCTATGTAATATGCTTTGCTGAATTGCTTCTGGTGATGATAACATCATCTTATTTAAACCAAGAACTGCCTTTATCTAAATCACTGCTGAAGTTTCAAACCTTCATCAGTGTATCAGTAAGACAGTTTCCTCCTTTTTTTCCCACATTTTATTATTTTAACTTGTGCAATAAATAAAATCAATGGAGCTTGACTTAGCTTCAAGTGTCTTGGTTTCCATTATTTCCCTAGTCGTAAGCCTCATACACTCATTATTTGAAGTCATTGCACGAGATTAATTTTGTCTTCTTTCCTCCTCCATAACCTAAACTGACCTTCTGGCAAGCCCAACACGACATCCAGAGAATGATGATGACACTAAAGACACTATTCCTCACAGATGATATTCCAGTGATTTCCATCTTATTAACATGTCTTCATCTTTGGAACATAGCTTGTAGGCTGCCCACGGCAAGAAGATATCTGAATAAATCCAGCCCACATGGAAAAGAAAAAAAAGTTTTAAAAAGTCAAAAGTGCTGTTTTAGATATCAGCATGGTTACATAATTACAAATTAAATATTGAGCCATCCATCATCCATCTGTCAGCCGGTACGTGTTAAAAGTAGTATATGTTATGAAGGAAACAATGCTAAATTCACATTTTGTCAGTTATAACTAGACTTCATTTTAACACAATACATAATGTATGAATTACTTAAAAAAAAACATATACATCTGCACGATACTAACACAAGTATTTTAAATCTTACAGTTAAAAAGAAGTGAGAAAATTCAAAAGCAGAATCACCATAGAAACAGATGAACAGCTCAAGGTGAGCTTTTCTCAAAACACAGCAAGAGAAACAATGCTTTGTGGAGGTGGCGAGCCAAGGCACATTCTGAAACATATGCATGCTTACCATATATCTCAGCTGACTGAATCCACTAGTTCAGGGTTTATGCTTGTGGACTAAGTGTCCCTAGCTGTAAGTTAAAACACTAATCCATAATGAAGTCTTTGTGCACTGTGATAAAGTACCTGAGTTGAGCATTGGAAATGTGGAAATCATTTGTGTTAGCTTAGAATCTTTTATGATTTGAGATGTTGTATCCACCAAATTTGTTTGCACTGTTCATAGCCCAAAGCAACAGATTTCAAAGTGCCCGCAGAGCACAGATAAAACCATGCAAAAACAGTGCTTTCATAGCGTATAAAAATAGTGGTTCTAATTGAAATGCTTGTTATGCTCTTGTCAAATCAGATAATTATTTTAGTTCTCTTTTACAATGGTACAAGTTACAAAGATGAAATCAAACTGCAGGTAAGAGTTTCTATATTCATTTATTGACTATTACAAACATGTAGAACATAATAAATAATAAACTTTGAATACTTTTAATTTTGTCCTTTTTTCTTTTCTTTTTTAGCAATTTAATTTGTGTTTGCTCCACACTTTTTTTATAAGCCCACAATGACCTTAACAGCAGCTACTAAGCTGGCTGGTAGTTTGTGAAGTATAATCACACTCCCGCTATTAATACTAATTTTAATAAATAATATTAGTATAACTAATTAGATCAAAGGTGCAACCTTATGTGATATCACTTCTTACAATGAACTGGTTCTGTTTAGGATTTTACTCTGGAAAGTCTTCAACATGATGGTCATCTCACATTCAACATAACCGTAAAGGAGAATGTCTTCAATTTTGCAAAAACTATTAAAGGCATTAAAAGACCAAAGTTCCAATGAAAATACTCTGAAGTGACTATTTTCAAATTCATTTGGGGTAAACTGATCAATAAAAGTACAGTTCTGTGCAAAAATTCTCGAGTCACCATATGCGTTATATAAGGCAAAAGAAAGAGTTTGTATAATTCTAACGACCTTGAAAGTCACTATTTGGTATGACCACCTTTATCCTTCAACTCTCTTAGGCAAGTGTTCTTGTAATTTCTTTCAGTAATCTTCAGGAACAGTTCTGCAAGCTTCTTGAAGGACACCTCAAAACTCTTCTTTTGATGTTGGCTGATCATCCATTACTGTTACGATAATGTTGGCATCTTTTCTTTAGGGAGGTCAATCCATGGCTGATAGTGTTCCGTTGTGTGTTTTCCTATACATGTATAATTTTACTGCATTGATAGTATTTTTGTCACTCTGAAAAATGAAGCTGTTGCCAATCAGATGCTTTCTCACATGGTACATCGATGTTGACAAGATGCCAAACACCACTGGCTGAAATGCAGCCCAAAACCATGACAGAGCCTCCACCCTGTTGTACTTATTCTCTCTGTTGTAACTCTCTCATGACCCAGTCCACACATACTGATGACCATTTTAACAAAAGCATTCAGTTCATTACATTAAATTTGAATTCAACACTGTATAAGACCTTTTGCCACTGATTTTCAGTCCAGGTCTTGTGTAATTTGCCAAACCTTTTTCTATTTTGCCCATTTTCCTTCCTTAAGAATGGCTTCTTGACAGCAACTCTTTCCTGAGACCATTTCTGATAAGGAACAATGAAGAGTAGATGGATAAACTGAAGAGCCAGTTGCATCTCTCGGGTTTATTTTGTTCATATTTCTTAAGGACATGACTTTCAGATACCATTCATCTGGTGTATATAGTTTATTCGGTCTGCCACTTTTTTGTCCTTCATTTATTCACTTTCCTCAAAATTTTAAGTACACACTGCACAACATGTCAAGCTATAGCAAGAGCTAATATCTCTTTGGGATTCACTTTGTTGGTGCAAAAATACAATTTTATGCCTTTCAAACTGTGTTATTTTTCTCTATATTCAACTAAAGAAAAGGGAACAAATTATGTGTTTTTGCAACAGGCTACTGTTAACAGCAATAAGATAACATTGGGTATTTACTCTGTTAACTGTAGAAAGAACACTGGTTCAGTTCCTTGTGTTAGATGCCACACTGATGCCTGACTGATTCTATGTTGAAGTGCAACTGAATGAAAAAGCAGCCAGTGTCCAAAGAAAAACCTGGTGTACTATTGCTTAAGACTCTCTTTAAAACAATACAGGAAAGAAGGGCTCCTTGAAAGGGTTTTAGGATTTCACTGCACTCTACTGTTTCAAACTGCTTTGACTTTTTTCATCATTTCAAATTGATTTGATTGCATTTCATTAGGTGCATTGCCTTTCCAAATACTAAATAAATAAATAAACACACAAAAATAAATAAATAACTATAATATCACTCTAATTAAATGCAGGGATTACAGATTTGGTTTGGTTTTTGTTACAAAGCTCCAATAAAAGGTTTTGTTGGTGGAGGTATTTCTGTATGTGTTTGATCAAGTATACCCATGGTGCTTCTGGATAGGCACTTTATTGATCCCAGGGGAAATTCCACATAGAAACATACACTAACAGAAAAAAAACATGGCTACACCAAGCTGCAAAATACAAAAAATGAATAAAAAAATTGAAACATATGTGGCATGAGTTCTGCAAATGGTGGTCTAGGCCAGCGGTCCCCAACCTTTTCTGCGCCACGGACCGGTTTATGCCCGACAATATTTTCACGGACCGGCAATAAGGTGTCGCGGATAAATACAACAAAATAAAACTAGTGCCGGTGCCGAAAAAAAGAAGATTTATTCATAACACCATTGAAAAGACCCAGGAAAACTGAGTTAACGATAAAAACAATAACAAAATAACGCTGAAAACCGATAAAAACCCTGAAAACCATACATTTCACACCTGAGCCTCAACTCTCGCGGCCCGGTACCAAACGACTCACGGACCGGTACCGGTCCGAGGCCCGGGGGTTGGGGACCGCTGGTCTAGGCTTCTAACCACAATACAATAAATAGATGTGGAGCAGTGGTGAACTTCCTCAGCGTGAGATTGAGGATGTTTATCTATGAAAATATTATTACTCTAACTGCTAATTTAATTAAAAGTAGTGTTAGTAGGGGGCTTGGGGGGCTATTTTATTATAGTGAAGTTGGTGGCTCCCATGCATGACATCCAGGAGGTAAAATATTGCACTTCTTTAGGGCGTCTTCAGATTTAAATAGGACGCTTCTGTTCGAAAAACCATCAAACATTTCATAGATTTAATATGAACATAGAACATCCAAGTGCGCTAAAAGTCCCACACTTAGCCACTAGCTACCAGACTTGGTCACCATCTATCAGCTACTGTATCTATCCTACATTATCTATGTACTATCTATAAGATGCATATCTGTATTTAAGTACTGCATGAATTTTTTGAAATCCCAATGACAGCTATGAGTGTCTCTATTACAAGAGAACTAATCTGGCCTCAAAGCTGGCCTTTTGTAGTGAAACCTTCGACATCACGTCTCCTTTTAGAGGAACCTTGATGTTTTAGTTTAGTTTTAAAATGGAGTGAAGGATATTCAGCTATGCAGACACTGAGATGAGAGACATTGAATGTGGTCAGCATTAATGTGTAAATGTCTGTTTTTAAAGATACTGGGGTTTTAAAAAAATAGTTTCAGGAGTGTCTTTTTTTTCTTTGTATGATATTTGTATGCTTTCATCGATATTATATTATTATTTAACAGTAATTTACCCCACTATCACACCCCTTTCTCCCTAATAGCGGCTGACTGGATTCAGTAACTTCTGAAATGTCACTGCTGTTAAGCCCAATTCTTTTTGACATATTGCTTGAAAGAGTCTGTCTCATTAATGTCATTTAAGTACACATGAAAAATAGTCTGTTATTAAATTAGGCTTCTTAGGTAAGTTCATATATAGCTTTGCTCTGTTTTGTTTTGGGCTTTTATGTTGTTCTGTTTGTTTGTTTTTGTTTTTTTCTGGTCCGTTTTCTGTTTCCTTGCTTTTTTTTCATTGCACAGAAACAAGTTCTACATCGAGAGACCTAATAAATCCCAAACCCATCAAGTGAACTTTGATTCACATGACTTTAACTTATATTCCTGTTAATCTATTCATTTTTTGAATAAGATTTAATGTCACTCCACTGGTCTGTCATGTGACACTATCATTTGAAGCAAGAACTTCCAGTAATGTTCCTGTGGTCCACTCTGTTTTTATTGCTCTAAAATCTGCAGCTGAATTTAATATTTTATGATCCTCTTTTTAAATCAATAAAGGCCTTGGCCCTAGTTTATCTGTTGAGAAGCAATTCAGTCCCTGTACACAGATGCATTCATAGATGTATAAAAGTAAAAGTAGTAGTATTTTAACTAACCACAAAGTGTACTGTATGTACAGTGTACTGTATGAAATACGACAAACTGTCAATTAAAGTTATAATTAAAACTGATTGCTACTATGTTTTTTTGTGATTATAAAAGATGTGTTATCATATTGCCATATAATCACGTTTAATATATTCTATTTTTTTTTTTAAAATAACCAAGATGTGTTGTCTTTCTGTTTTAATTCAAGGACTTTAACAATTTTTTTTATTAACTGCTATGAAATTTCTGCCATTTTTATACACCGTCCCATATTTTCAGAGGCTCAAAAGCAATTGAACAAACTTGCATAATTTTAAATATAATTATAAGATTGTCAATCCATCCATCCAATCATACAGCTATTAGCATACAGCTATATACCATCCAATTCAAGGCTGCTGGAGCCTATCCCACACAGAGCGAGTGGTGGGGTACCTGCTGAACAGGTCACCAGCCTGTTGCAGGGTCAATTTATTTATTTATTTAATTTGTTAGTTATTGCCAGTGATCAAGGACTGCCTGAAATCTAGAACCCATGGACATCACCAAATGTGTTTCCCCCTGCCAGGCCTTTAGATTAACTACCTTTAGTTGCTGCTTGTTTCTGCATGTCCCAGGCTTCAGTTTGTCTTCAGTAATCGAAAATTATGCTGTGTTGGTTTGAGATGAAATGAGTTAATTGCCAATGATGAGTCTTCTTCTTCGTTTTTTTTACCTTGAGAAACTCTTGGGTTGGTTTTACAGTATGCTCTGGGTAATAATGTATTTGAGCTATGATGATGGTGGCTTCCTTCACTTGCACAGACATCTCTTTCCAAGTTCAAGACTTGGAACCATTTTGGTTAGGTTTAGTGTGTCAGAAATCAAGGTAACTGGTTCATTATCCAATTCATTTTGGACCCTTTAAAATGTATAAAAATGCCCGTCATTTATAAACATGCAATGCCCCGTTAAACCCCCTGAAATAAAACGTCTGTACTGCATGCAACAGTTACATCTTGATTATTTGCAAGTTTGCATCTATTATATAGAGCCAAAAACTTCGGGGCCTAGCTTAATGTGCAGTTGAGTTAGTAACATCGATCTTTTCAAGTCAGTTAAAATAATGTAGATGTGTTATCAATTCAATGTTTATTTTTTAAGTGATTCTTATGGATCAGTAAAACTTATGGCAGTGACATTTTTAAAATCAATATATCACTGTCAAATCACGCTGCTCATTGTATCTTAGCATAATTACTCTGAACAAATGAGCCTATGGTTGACTGGTAGCGTCTTTCTCTCAAGACGTCTTTTTGTCTTATGAGTCGATCTTTGTGGTTTGTTTAATTCCAAATCATGTTTTTTTAAATTAAATCTATGCTTTAGGAATATTCTTGTGTTTATCTAATGTAGCATACTCTGGACAAAACAATATGGAGAGAAAGAAAAAAAGTATCTCCCACAATTAATTAAACTAAATGGTAAAACCGAATCAATAAAATGCTCAGTATAAATTTACTTTATTTATTTTTCTACAATATCTAGTCTGGCAACACAGCATCCACCTTATAACTATTATAATTTTATCACACCTTGAATTTAATACTAGGAAAAAAGTAATGGCATTTTGTTTCCCTAACTCCAACCTTCTGAGCCTTTAAAATATATTTTTTTAAACATTTTGCCTGAAGTAAATATCACAAGATTGTGTCCCTAACGGCTTAAAAACTGTAATGAAAATAAAGCACTGATTAAAAATTTTTTTTGGTGAATGATAAAAATACAGTTAGCCTTCTCATGATTGGAAACTGAATGTCAAAAAATCTAATTCTCTGGGTTTCTGTTTGCACTATTCATGTAATCTGAGTTCTTCTGGCCAGGCAAACTGCTGCCAATTCAAACTGCATGCATGGATGCATGGTACTTCTAGCTGTCCTGACTTGAGACCACAGACCTGTCAAACAGTGTCAAGCAAAACACCCTGCCCAATTTCATATTTAAACATCTAAAACTATTTGATTTTAGTTCACTTGCCAAGCACTAATATCTAAAACCTATTATCTGCTAAGTAAAAGCAATATTGATGCCACTGATTGTTTGGAAAAATCCAGACCAATCCGACTGTGCCGTTTGTTAGGCTGTCCATTATTTTCTTTTTCACCAAAGAGGAACTGTTTTTTCCTTGATCGTCTTTTAATATACTTAAAACAGATATGAAAGCCATGGTTGTTTTTGCTATTATGACATCTAATTTGTTCTTTTGTAAGATTATTATTCACTGAAAGGCTTTGAAATTGATCAACTCTGATTTTTGTATGTTAAAAAATATTATTTGTACCAACTTTTATTTGAAGCTTTAATTTTTGTGTGTTTGTTTTTATGCTCTACAGCTGTGGGGGAATTAAAGCTGTCTAATAGCTCTTTTATAAACAAGAATTCATTAAAAATTTAAATATGGAAACTTTCCTCAGGGTCTTGACTTTCTAGGTGAACAACATTTGACTATATTTGACATATTTTTTCAGTGAGCCTGGGGTTAGACTGCTTTTTTTTTTCCTCCATGGCAGGTGTTTACACATGCAGATGTGCAGCCTTTACTAAACACATTCACTTCAAATATCAAAGGCTCTGTAACTCCTCAATGCATAATTAATGATAAGAATACAGTAGCTGTAATGGGGTGTGTGGAGGTGTAGTTCAGTCAGCCTTCACCAAAGCTACATGAAAGTTACACTAACATCATAGCAAGTAAAGCTATGCTCCATGCGTAAGTGTAATTCCATATGTTTTTTTTTTAAAGTTTAACAGGTTAGGTTTATGTCCTGTTCTATGTTATGTTCTGGCAACCTTGTGTCATGATACAGTCTCTGTAGCACATGAAAACGATTCCAAACCCATCTCATGTGTTATTTTCATGTATATTTTTTATTTATGGGATTCCTTTAATCATTGTTACTCATAGTAGAAAGTCATGGATGTGCACCCCCCTTTTCAGGAACTAAAAATAATAGTTGGATTTGTTCCCACTGGTAATTCATTAAGCATCTTTTAAGATCCTCTTCTCATGTTCTCTATTACTATAGACAAATACAAATGAAAGTGACTTAATAATGTCTTTTAGAACACATTAAAATATATCATTATATATATAGACAAGAATTTAGTGCAAATGGGTAGCTTGGCATGATGTCATTGCTGCTGTAAAAATGTAGTTATATCACTGTAATGCAATTTACCCTACAACTAAAGCTGTATAAATACAATTAAAGATGACTGGAAGTACCCGTGATAGTCATTCAGCTAATGAGTGATACGACCTGATACTATTTACTGTACTTGTCAGTGACACTGTTAATGGTGTATTGCAGCTAAACACTGCTTCATAGCATCCAAGTGCATTTTAGACAATTTCAAGTTCACTTTTACTTTCACAGCAAGAAAAAGTTTCTCTAATGGCTGACTACTGCTACTGAAACAAATGGCCCAGATAAGATTGAACAGCTAAAAAAGTACAAGTATTTTGGGGGTAATATTAGGCTAATAGTCAGGAAAGCATATCTACATGGTGCTCTCTGTGTCTATGTCTTGTCTGTGTTGTACCGCAATCCATTCATTGACGAGTATGACTGCTCAAATTATTCCTTCTAAAAAATCAGTTTCTTTGTTTCTTTGTTTCTTGTGGTAGATATTTCCCTGTTTATAATCTCCTGCTTTGGGTTATTTGTCTCTTGTGCCTTGCCCTCCGTTTTTCTTACTTTATCCCATTGTTCTTGATTAGTTACAGCTGTGTCTTGGTACTCTCATGTATCCACTTTTCATGATTGCCTTATGCGGATATTCAAATTTAGAAAAACATTTTGACCTCTTGGCATTCAAGGAATGTAAAATAAAAAGAAAAGAAATATCACTTATATATATATAACTTCAGAGGACATCATTTTGACCCTATAGAAATTAATGTAAAATCACTCTGCTGCTATTACTTGATTAGTAACACATAATTTTTTACAGAGATTTTGACATTAAGGTTGCGATAAAATGAGCCAGAGTTTTCTAAGAGATGATTGACAGTGAAATATATGGAGAACTGTTTGATAGAAGATGAATCATTACTGCAGCGCTGATAGGGTGGCTGGCTTTGCAGAGCAGTAAGGGAACCTTGGATGAAATGAGCAAAGAGTCCAGAGTGTGGAGAACTAATCCAAGCAAATGAAACCCAGAGCAGAGCAGATGAATCAGACAGGTTTAAGGCCTGAGGAACAGAACTAAGAAGGGCTGTGGATTCATGCTTAATTCATACTAATGGGGTTGTGTTGGTTTACAAAGGGATTTTCCAATTGAGAAGGGTTTTCATCAACTGCAAACATACTTCTGTGAAGTCCTCCAAAATCCTAACTTCACAGTGCTAGACATGGATGACGATGTGCATCAGTCAAATGCTTCTTTGTTTAACAGGTGAGCTGGAAAAGGGAAGAGAGTGACTGTGGAGTTCATTAGCAGTGGGATAAATGTAAAAAGGAAAAAGAAAACCTTTAACTTTTTTAGCATCTACAGTGGAGACTTTTCATTGTTGTTCACACTTGGTTTCACTTCAGCTCTTTGTATGTGTTGTGTTCTCATGCGGTGTTTTGGAACACTGGCTAAACGCTTGTTAAACACCTAGTTAAACCAGGTCCAATGACAACACAGAGTTACAGTAAGATTGACCATTTACTGAAAATCCGACTGTCCATGGCCGGGCTGGAGTGGGACATAAAATCAGCCCTGGCATCTTTGGTCCTTGGCCCACCATGATTGATACACACACACACACACACACACACACACACACACACACACATATTATGTGTATATTTCATTTTGTTTGATTATTAGTATTGAAATAGGTTTTAATCAGGTTGGTAACGTTGTTGCTGGGTTAGGATATCTTAGTTGCACTGCCGTGCAGCATGTGACAATTAAAAGCCACACTTTAGCTTTTAGCAGTAGCTCATGGTCAAAGTAGCCATCCATTTTACCTGAATCCTTGAATCTCTCCCATCCTAATTATCTCCCTCCGCCTATTTTTTTTTATCAAGTTAATTTTACCTCTGTATCTTCCTGACTCTGTTCCTGAGACTGCTGTATCTCTCCACAGCTGGTGCTAGCTACAGCAGCCTCCTGTGATTGTGAGGGCTTTATATTTATTGTTGCTGGTACTACTGTTGACGGTGCAGCTGCTGCAGCAGCACCAACAGCCAACATGTTGGTTAATTTGACACATTTGCTGCATCTATTTCTGCTTTGTTCTTCTTTCTCTCTCTCAGCTTTTCAGCTTTTGCCACGTCTTCTACACTAAACTCAACTCTACAAGGTGCAAAAGTCAGTTTCCAGAGACAACAAGGAAGGGCCCCACTGTGTTAAAAGATTTGACTGGGCATTACAGTGACAATAGGGAAAATGAATAAATGGACTGCTGTGAATGCTCTTTACTGGTGCGCAGAGGCCCTTCAGTTGACCCATCGGCCCAAAAGTATGTCGGCCCAAAGGGCAAATACCCAATATGCCAGATTACCAGTCCATCCTTGATCCAGGACAGGCAGTCCATTGGTACCTTGAAGACAGTGGGAGAAAATGCTTTATAATATATCAATCCAGTACATTTTGTAAGTCTTTAACTGGGCAGAGAGATGTTGGCCACAGCATATAATTCACACAATATTTATAATCAAACCATTCAGTGACCCCTCACAGTCTGTAGATAGGGGCATTTCAGTAAGGATGGGATGTTTTATAGGAATGTGATTCCTTTGTGTTCATTTACAAAGACCCTTCACACTAAGGGAATAAGTGGAATATAAAAAAAAACAAAAAAAAACACCATCATAATAATGCACATATCCATCAGATCCACTCACTGAACTAAATCCTACCTGAGAATGAACATAACTGTTCATAATAAGAGCAAATCAAATCAGAATCAGGATATTTTATTAATCCCTAAGGACATTATGTGGTTACAGTTGGACTGAACTAAATTAAAAAATACAATATATTACAAAGTTACAAGATATAAGAAATAGTGATATACAAATAGCTCAATTATAAATATCCAGAATATTAGAGATATAAATATATATGACTGACATTTTGCCCTAAACTGCAAACTGTAAAACTAACTATTGCACTGTGTACTGTGCATTAGATGAATGAGTTGTACAGTATATGTACAATGAGTAGTAAATGAGTATATTAAAAGAATGAAACAAGTATTTCCTCCTCCTTGACCCTGAAATTTGCACAGACACACAGGCACAATATGAAGAAGTGATACAAAAGCATTATCAAAGAGATTATTACACTCATCATGTGTATGTTAATCCACTTGTATATGCTGTGTTAAGCCATGGTGGCTACACACTCTGGGTAGGACAGGAGCCATTCATAATTGATACCCAACGTTTACTGCAAGCCCAGGTGTGTTGCAGGAAATAACCACTGACCCAATTACAGCTTGCATCCAGCATGCTTTGGTTAATTTGTGTAAAAGCCATAATTGCTCTTGGTTTTATAATTCATGAACAAGGGCGTGCGGCACTGGCAGAGCACCAGCGCCTATTACTCAACCACCCATGAGTGTGTCCTCAGACTTCCTCTACACAGACAAATAGTAAACATTTGCAATTGTGTGTTTGTGTGTACACTCACACACATGGGGACACACACAAAACAACAAACACAAAGCCTGCAAATGCACTTGGGCTAAATGGTTGCAGATGTTAATATTATGTGTGTGAAAGATTATGAACTTGAACTTGGTGAGTTGCCACTGGGAGATACTAAATTGCTTTGACTGTTGTTCTTTTCCCACAGGTGCTGCTGCCATTAGACAATATTGGCAGCTGGTTGGGAGTCAACATGCTCACTGTTAACAGCACTGCCCATATAAAGGAACTGCAGCACATGCTTGAGGCTGTCTATCATAGCTGGACTGGCCATCGGGCATACGAGGCACCCTGCCGGTGGGTCAATAAAATTTTAGTTTTTATATGGGCCGATGGTTTTTTTCTTTTTTCGTAACGATATAAAACTGAAAGGTGGTGGATTGGCCAGATGCTGGGAGATGTGTAAAATAACTCAATTGTTTGGTGGTGGCTATAGCGAGCTTCCACAGATTCAGTAACATTAGCACGTGGTGGAGGCCAGCAGGTGAGGCAGGAAGAGGAGAGACCGGGGCGGCCGCTGGTCCGAGTATCAGGGAACTGAACTTCAGGTGAGAAGTTATGACCTGCAGTCTATCTGGGTCAGATATAAACCAAGTTTAGGTGTAGTTTATTTTTGTTATGCTGACTTTTACAGTCAGTTACAATAACTTCGTACCGCGTGCTAGCTAGCATGACGTTGTTTCTATACAGCTGGGTGGGTGCTATAATGTTACCGATAGTGAACTTTATTTTATTCATAAGGTTGGTGTTGGAGTTTCAACCGTCCGTAAAAACGGAATCGCCTCCATTCAGAAAAATATTACACCTTTAAAGTAATGAGCTAAAAAGAACACAGTTTGTCCCGGACTTCAGCTAGAATGGAAAAGACACAAAGCTGGAGTTATTTCGTGTCTTTATTCTGCACAGCTGTTTCTTCTTCTCTCATTCCCCCCCTGTTGTTATTTCAATCATGAAACTGATCAGTGATCAGCTGATCAGCTTTTCTCTCTTGTTTGTTTATCACCCACTTTGCACCAGATAGAAGAAACCAGCGGATGTCGCGTTAAACAACAGCAGCACGTTTAAGTCTGATAAGCTGTTGTTAGAATTTATTTAATATTAATTTCTAGTATCAGCTGATGTTTGTTGGAGCCACAGCTGTAAAAGCTGCTGGTCATGATATCGGTTTGTATGTCTGGTGAGAGGGAAACATGAAGATGAAACCAGGAGATGTCCTTACTGAATCATCAGAGCTGAGCAGGTGATGGAGAAACAGGTTTACCTTTTAGGTGACATGAATGAGTTGAAGAGAAGTTATAAACTGTTTCTGAGAGACAAATAACACCAGGATCCTTTTTTATGCTGACAGCTGGTAACTGTGCAGGGGCGGATCTAGCAAAGTTTTGCCAGGGGGCCAGGTAGGGCATTAACAGGGAAAGGAGGACACAAAGAAATACTTTTCTCCCTTATTCTCATTTAAAATGTCTCGCTTTTAACATAGAATTATCTGAATCTTACAACAAACGCTTTCATGTGATGTAAAATGTATACAAATCCATTATTGTACATAGTAATTTTTTTCAGGGTCCCATTATAATTTCTTCAGAAGTAAGTACTGTATATGATGCCAGTATTTTCCCACATTTTCTAGATACTTTACCAGTACTGTGTGTAAAATGCCATCAAAAAGTCAATTAAGTTTTATTCTTTCTCACCTGTCTTTCTGTCTCCTTTCACTTTTTAAAGGTTGCCATGTTAGAAAAATATTTTGCCCTGTCATGCTGTTTTATTGATGTGGTAAATGAATTGTTTATGAAAATATCTCTAAAATCACATCATTTATTATTTTTAATATTCAGTAATGATCATGTCTCACCTCTAGTCTTCTCTGTCTTAATTTCAGGTTTCCTCCATGTGTTGTAGATAGTTCAGGAGGTTAACTCGACCAAGCAGTCTTTGGGTTTCGGCTAAGTATTGTTTAGAATACCAGAATAGGGAGGATGGTGTAGGTTTAAGTTTATTAGATACATATATACCAACAAGACAGTGTACATCACTGTCACAACAGCGTTTGTTTTAATTCAAAGGCTTTATGGTTTTTCCTATGATACCTGGTGGGCCGGTCTCTAGTCAAAATGCCCGGGCTGATTTTTTGTCCCAGTCCAGCCCTGCTGTCTATAGTCCTAGGATGGCACAGATCAAATTCACACTCACTATTTACTAGTGATTCTTTTTTCCCTGGTGTCCCCCATTCTTCTTGATTCACTAATGTCCTACCATATCTACATATTAAAAAAAAAACTTCATAAAGTCCAAGAGTAAAGAAAAGGTTGAAGTGATCATAATTCATGTCCACAATAAGGCAATAAGCTATTATGGCCCTACCGGGTTGATATTATAAAGAGCTGCATGGTGTAAACAAACTCACAACTCAATTTGTCCATTAAAAACAAAAGAAAAAAACACTGTTAACTAATTTCTGTTTCCTTAATGAGCTAGGGTTAGTGTTATTTTTAGTGGCCACATTGCATAGTTCAAGTTCAAAGGTATTCATCATCATCAGATGGCACACATCAGTATGACTTTATTTGCATACAGTAGGTCATTGTTGCTGTACTCATTTTTTTTAGGTGGTGCAGGTTAGAATACTGCAATTGGACTACAAAGTGCTGTAATCTATTTAGCATTTCAAAGTACACCTGGAAATGCCAGTATGACAGTGTGTGGTGTTTTTTTTTTTTTTTTAAACTTTTCTGGTTATTTGGTAATGACGTTGCTACTTGGAATAGCATGATATACTTCTATAGACACCAGCATGATGCTCATCTAATTTGTCTTGGTGCAACAGCAGAAATAAACAGATAACTTAAAATGGCTGTACAGTATAGCATACCCTAATGCCTTTTAGTGCTGGTATTAACTAAGCAGAAAATCTGTAAAACAGCCAAGAATTACAGCATTCATGGATAATTTAAAAAAGGTAGGAAAGAGTGATGAATCACAGATGCATCTTGTTTCCAGGATGGTCATCTTGTCATTCTTTCTAGAAGTATTCCCCACAAAACATCTGCAGCAAAAGTTTTAATGCATTTTTCAGATTGACTTTTCATCTTCCTTTGGCAGTGTCCACTTCTAGAAACTTAAGTAGAAGAGAGAACATCAGTATTGTGGTTTACTTTTGTGATATACCTTCATGCAGTTACTGCATGTGTGCGTTTTTCCCCCAAAATCAGTGTGAATTTATTTTAAAAGTGTCTTTCTGGGTATTATTTTACCACGTTCTGCTGTCTGTCTTTAATGTTTTCTGTGATCTAAAAGATTTTAGATCACTGCCACAATGAGACTTTTCTGGGACATTTGGACAGAATAGGCAATCACTGCTCACGTGGTTTTAGCTAGGTCGGGGGCTGATTATACATGGTATATCACAGTAAAAAAGCATGCGCATGAAAATGATGAGGACAATAGTGGATGGAGGGTTGCGGAAGGAGAGGGAGGCTGAGGGAGAAATGTAGAGGAAATGTAAAAAGGATTTTAAAGACTCATTTGTCTGGCTCCTTAATGAGAGGAAGCGGAACAAAGACCCCGGCTAATATTCCGAGGGGTCTAATTAAAATTAGGTGTGATCCGATAGAGAAAGGAGCCACAGAGGTGATTTTAGTCACAGCCCAAAAGAGACCAGCTAATTAGGGAGAGTGATGGCCTTTACTTGGAAACCACTTGAGAGTCGCAGGGCACACACATTGTCCACGTCCCTCTGGCATGGCATGGAGCTTGCTGCCATACTCTTTGCTACAGCTGGGAGAAAAAAAAGAGGACATCATGTGGGATGAGACAAGAACACTGGGCAAGAACAGGGTCGTACAGTCAGAGGGGGGATGTGGACTGTGACTGGACAACCCAGTAAAAATGAATTCCATTCCTGCATTTCTCACTCCCTCTCTCTCACACATGTAGTTACTCGATTCCTGTTCTCCTTGGCCTTATTTGTGCAAGAGGGTGGAGGACTTTGACTCAAACTAGAATATGTCCCCTAGCTGCTTGAAGAGGGTCTCACCCCTTTTACCGGCTGCATTGCACAGAAACAACACTGATTCCTGAAATAAATTAATCAGAGTCATCTCGCCAAATTCCAGCGTAATTTCATTGCAGTCCTTGATCGGGATCCTCTCCAAGCTGTGGAGCCATGTCACTCTCATTGATGAAGAAACATCAATAGCTATTTGTCAATGTGAGCATTATGTATATAAGCTATCAGGTTCTCTTTGATTTTCCCCAACGGCTTGTACATGTTCATTTTACCTTTGACATTGAAGGAATACTGTCTTGTTGTTCTTTATGACACTGTGATAGAGCTTGCCCTAATCTTAATTGATGGCACTGTGGCTCATCTGCTAAAAGCAGCCTATATTTATCTGCTCGGACTATATATGCGCACTAATAGCAATTGCTTTCTGCCGCCTGTCCTTGGGAAGCTGCCAGGAAGACTGTGAGAGGGCAAGGAGTATCATCCTAATGTCTCAACGCTGTAGTGCACTCAATCATTCTGTTACTAATAAAGACACAAAAAGGCCACACGGGTACAAGCGCACATTCACAAGAGGTTAAAAAATGTATCGTTCAGTTAAGAACCACAGACAGAGATGATGGGAATGAGTGAAAAAACTCTGGTCTGTCTAGCAAGGAGCAAACTGTTGAATAGTCTACCTCAGATCTTCTTTTTTTTTGGCATAAAAAAATCTAAAATATTTAAGTGTGATAAAAAACAGCAACTGATAAATCAAATATGCTACTTAAATAACAGACGTAACAATAGAAACAGCAATAAAATTAGGACTAAAAGTTTTAGTGTTAACTTGTTAGCAAAACACAAAAAACAGTATTTCTGTTCAGGTCAAAGAATATTTTTACTTTGTCCAAACAATGATCCATAGCCAAGTCTTTTCATCTTTTTAGCCCTTGTGGAGCATCAGTGGATTGGTCAAGGTAAGGTGAATATAATGGATAATGAGCTTTCATCTGCACCAAAGTGAGACCTATGAGTACAGAGAACAGAGTATTTGCTGATAAGACTTGTAGCTTTGATGCACAAACATTCAAGTTAAACTAGAAGTTTATCTTTTTTTTTATTATTTGGGTCTCTAATATATTCAGCAGAGACGGACAGCTTTAGCAAACAAAAGAAAGGTTTAATAAAATATGTAGAGTAGATGGCATAACTGAAAGGGTTGGATAGTTTAGCCTGGGCATTCAAAATATGTCCAAAGTTTTTTGTAACCAAAAGGAAAAAAAAAGAACAACACACAAGGAAGAAAACAGGTGGAGGGTAAACAGACAGACTGGGTGAGACAGGAGAGTGTAAACGAATGTGCTAATGTGCTAACAGAACACTGATGAAACTAACTGTAGCAGGGAACTTCCAGACAAAAAACAACCAACAAAAGAAAAGGTTATAAAACACAAAAAGCACAACCAGGTGACATACACAAGGAAACACAATAAACAAACAACTATGAAAAAATACGATGCAGGAAGCAGGAAAGTGGCATGAATACAATATCATCTTTCAATTTGGCAAAATTGTTAGAAATGTTAGAAAAAACTTTACAAAACTAAACAATGAACTGACGCTTGATATTAAACTCTCAATAAAGCCAAGGAAACTTTCACATTGTTTCTGAATTTCCATTTGTCTCTGAGGACTATCAGTTATGGCAGTTTTTGTTTAACGATTAAAAGGTAAGAAAGTAAAAAAAATACCTGGCAATACCGCAAACCTTCCCAACACATTTTCCCTTCACTATTAAGTTATTTAATATCTTCAATAAATTGTCGCTTCAAATCTACAAGAATTTGGTATTTGTTTACAGGCTCACAGTACTGTGTTACACTAAAAGCGCTCAAGTGGGACCTGATGTGCCCAGTGGCAGAGATCTGACAGGCTGCGGGTGCCACAGCAGGTTTACAAAGACCTCCAATGAGAAATTGATCTGACAACCATTCAAGGGTAAATCATTTCCACAAGTTAATTACTTTGGAAGAGAAAAAAAAAATACCATGGCTGAAAGTCTGAGGCATCTGTGCAGAGTGCAAGAGCCAGGTCTGTACTGAGGGAACACCACTACTTACCAACTGATGGATCACACAAACTGCTCAGTGTCTGCTGCTGTTTATTGATTAATCACACTTTGCATAAGAACCCTTTCAAAATCTGGAGGATACAACATTCATGGACATTTCATATTCATATAAAGAAATAATGAAAGTCAAACCCCAGTTTTCTTTTTTGAATTTTTCACATCTGTGTATTAAGCTGCATGATGTTTATTAATAAACTACTTGTTATTGATAGAAGACTAAACAAAATCATCATCATTTTTTTCCGGCCTATTCGATGTCTTTGCTTTTTAGTCGGCCAATTTACACATCGTCTCTGATTAGATTTGTGCATTTTATTAAAACCATGGGTGAACTTCAATCTCCTCTAAGTGACTTTAATCTGCTCATATTAGTCGATTTGTGCCACGTGTGAGTATAATGCTGTGAGAAGGGATGCATTTTTATGGATAAGTAGTCAATAACATCACCATATTACTGCCATAGTGCTCCTTGGCTGGGGTCCAACCTGTTAATACTATTACAACAATACTGGTAAAAGGCCTGTTGGCTTCACAAATTGAGCCACTGTAGGCTCGCTGGGATCTGATTGGATTTCCTCCAGTCCTGCGGCTGGGAACATGTGTTTCTGCGATCCCCAGAGCAGCTGTCAGTTTTCTGACGGCGATGTTTCTTTCCACCGGGGGAAAGAAAGAACAGAGAGAGAGAGACAGAGACAGAGAGAAGCACCCGTGGCTATTTACAAAACATTCATTGTTTTATCTGCACGAGGCAGTCAGAGGCCTTCCCAGTCCTCACCACCTCTCATTAATCAGTGACAAAGCCTTATTTAAGTGCTTGTTGTTTTGACCTATTCATGACTGACGTTGACATTTAAGAAATACCAGCAAAGAGCGCCACGGTATCGGCAGGGTGGACGGGGAGGGAGGGTCTGCACGTAGCATTTTAGTGGGAAGCATAGCCATTAATATGTTTCTGCTCAGAAGAAGTTGTCAGCATGGCGACAGCCCCCTTCTCAGACTCATCAGTCAGCGGGTGATGGGAGTTCACTCCGGGTTGATGAGCTCAATGGGTGATCACCTTTTGTAATGAGAACGACAGAGAGATAGCAAGGAGAGCAAAGCAGAGACAGCCAGACAGGGTGAATCACCTGTTTGGAGCGATAAAAGAAAGAATAGACAAGCTTAAAAAGAGACTAAATGAGAGGTGTGAAGAGGAGAGTGAGTAATCTGTTCAAAAACACACAGGAAGAAAAGTAATAGGAGAGTGAGAAAGCCGAACTGTTGCAGACAGGATGACATGGGGGCGGTGATGATGGCTATAATTATTTTGGTGATGATGTCGATGAGGTCGATATTCCAAAGGCAGTGGAGAAGTGGAAGCCCACAATGGATTCGGTTGACAAAAGGTCAGCCTCTCACAACTTCCCTTACTGACTTCTGTATGGCAGCACATCAGTCAGCATAGCTTCATCATTAACACGTTCCCTGTCAAGGCTTTATCACAGGTCAAGTTCAATGGCGCTCCTGGCAAATAAAAGCGCTTCATAACTCAGCTGCTTTATAAGCATGACTGGATGATTGACAGTGGCGTAAGTGATGAGGTGACAGCAGAGATAGATGGAAAGAAAAGCAGAGAGAATTGGGAGAGAGAGGCTGACAGGCTAATAGCACAGTAACCTATGCACCTAAAGAAAGCTCATCCAATAGACGCGATAAAAGCAACCTAAAAACACACTAATTTGATTTCACCTGCAGAGATGTGAGTACATGTGGAACAGGTGCATGTTACCATTCTGATCATGCTGTGCAGAAAACCTGGAGGTATGTGAGAAGTAAATGATGAATGTGGCTTTTGCACACTTTGTATGTAATGGTTTATTTATTAGAATTAAATAGAGTAAAATTATAATTTATGTGATCTAGGTTATACAACATCTTAATAACAGCATTTAATAATGTTACCCATCTTAACTCAGTCTCTCCAACTAGGTGAGGAGTAAATTGTAGGAGATGTAACTATTTTATGTATAGATAATTTAGATATTTGCATGTTTGTAGACTGGCTGTTAGGTTTTAATTCTTGCGATCCTGGTTTTAGTGAGTCCTTTTTAACAGTGGAATGTGAATTTAAACTATGCTGGAGTCATTATCATTGTCTGCATTTCCCTTAGTGAGTTCCACTTCCTCTTGTTTCATTTTTGTTTTCTTTGTCTGTCTTATGACTTCTCTGGTCATGTGGTAAACGTGTCATCTTCATCTCCTCTCCAATTATTGTGCACACCTGTGGTTCATCAGTACATTACCATGGTGTATATCTACTCCAGCTCTTTTGGAGTAGGCATACACTAGTAGATATAACAAAGTAGTTACAGATTTGTGCTTTGTTTCATAGGACTGGACTCCCTCTGTGCTATGCTCTTCTATAACGCGACTCTTTTGTGATTACTCCAGCCATCTAATTGTCTTTCCACCCAGTCAGGTTTGCATTCTCCAGCTCTAACCTTTCCCCCAGCTGTCACGACTCGGGGCAGCGGCCGTGTGAGGTGAGGAAGGAGGACTCAAATGCAGCACTTATTAAGACGTGAGGGTGATTTATTAAGAATACTGAACAAAAAGAGGGGATGGCAAAACAGAACCAAGGATGAACTAAACTGGGGGAAACTAAACCAAAGAGTAGCAAACCTGAAACACGGGAGGAGAACTGCAGGGAGAGCACATAGAGGAGACACAGAGTAATGCGAGATGCGCGAGGGTAACACGGAGGATGAACACAGACGGCGATGAGGAACTGAGGAAACACACACTATAAATACACAGAGGACACTGGGCAATCACATACAGGTGGGAGACACAGTTGGACCTGATTAACCTGACGAGACAGGGAACACTAACACCAGGGACCAACAGAGGAAGCTGAAACCCAGAAACCCAGTATCTAAAAAATCCCAAAACACAAAACCATCCCAAAAATAGCCCACAAATAATAACAATAAATACCCCAAACACAAAATCACTGAGTCACAGACTCAGGATCATGACAGTACCCCCCCCCAAGGGCTGGCTCCCGACAGCCACAGAGAAACACCACCAGACCCGGGTGGGCGGTAGGGGGTCCAGGACGGAGGGACCGGACCATGACCAAAATGGAGGCCCTAGAGTCCCAAACAAAACGTTCACAAAACTCACAGGGGAGCAGAGTCTGAAACATAGTTCAGGTGGCCAGCCTGGGGCCCGATAACACAGAAGGCCAGGATGGGGCAGTTCAGGAGGCCGGCCATGAAGAAGGCCGTGGCGGCGCGCAAAAAGTTCAGGAGGCCGTCCACGCGGAAGGCCGTGGCGGCCACAGAAGTCCGGAGGCCGGCCACGTGGAAGGCGGTGACGGCGACAACCTCGTTCAGGAGGGCGTCCACGACGGCGATGACGACCAGCCAACGGCCTAAAAAACAGCCAGTGAAGATGAGGTGCCAGACGTGGACTGGATGGCGGCGTGCCAGCAGAACCAGGCGGGACTGGAGCTGAAGCAGAAGCCGGGCCAGGCGAAGCAGAAGCTGAAGCAGCAGGTGATGAGAATGAGGAAGCTGCTGCTGCAGGCGAGAATGCTGAAGCTGCTGCTGTAGGCGAGGATGATGCGGCTGATGCAGCAGGCGAGGATGATGCGGCTGATGCAGCAGGCGAGGATGATGAAGCTGCTGCAGCGGGCGAGGAAGCAGACAAAGGCACGGAAGCAGAAGCAAAAGCTGCAGCTGGCGAGGATGATGAGGCTGCAGCAGGCGAGGCTGATGCTGACGCTGCAGGCGTGGATGAGGCTGATGCTGACGCTGCAGGCGAGGAGGATGATGAAGCAGACACGGAGGCTGGACCAGACGAGGATGCAGACACGGAGGCTGGACCAGGCGAGGATGCAGACACGGAGGCTGGACCAGACGAGGATGCAGACACGGAGGCTGGACCAGGTGAGGAAGAAGCTGATGCCGATGCTGGACCAGATGAGGATGCAGCTGAGGCTGAAGCTGGACCAGGCGAAGGCGAAGCTGAGACTGAAGCTGGATCAGGTGATGCTGAAGGCTCTGAAGCTGGACCAGATGAGAATGTCACTGCAGGCGGCGGCGTGAAAGCCGGAGACGAAGGCGCTGCAGGCGGCGGCGGCATGGAAGCCGGAGACGGAGGTGCTGCAGGCGGCGGCGGCGTGGAAGCCGGAGACGGAGGCGGCGTGGAAGCCGGAGACAGAGGCACTGCAGGCGGTGGCTTGAGAGCCGGAGACGGTGGCGCTGCAGGTGACGGCGTGGAGGCCGGAGATGGAGGCGCTGCAGGCGGCGGCGTGGGAGCCAGAGACGGTGGCGCTGCTGGCAATGGTGATAGCTGGATGGGCTCCTCGGTCCCCCCAGCGAAAGCAGCAGGTTGAAGCGGTTCCTGAGACCCCTCAGCGGAAGCTGCTGATGATGGCGAAGGCTGGATGGGCTCCTCAGTCCCCCCAGCGAAAGCAGCAGGCTGAAGTGGTTCCCAAGACCCCTCAGCGGAAGCTGCTGAGGATGATGGCGAAGGCTGGATGGGCTCCTCGGTCCCCCAGCGAAAACAGGCTCAAAACCAGTGGGCATGGAAGCCCCCGGCATACACAAAAACAAAACCAGCAGGCTCATGGGCCTCTGGTACACATGAAACAAAACCAGTAAGCATGTGGGCCTCTGGCACACACGAGGGAGGGCTGTAGCTGCACAGAGCCCTGACCCTGCTCAGGCAGTGACAGCCGGGTGCAGTCCACAGCTGGCATCTTGGCCTCCAGGGGTCCAGAGTTAGCTGAGGGTTGTAACCCAGCCTCTGGGGAAGCCCTGGAGCGGTAACAGTCTCTAATGTTGTCAGCTTTAGAGGAACAGGTCCATTTTGAAACAGTTTGTCTCCTGCTCAGAAACAGCAGTGGAAAAACAGTCCAATAAGGGGGCATGGGCATAGCTTCCTGTAGAGGGCGAGTGAAGATCGTGACTGAGCCATGGACTGAAATGTGGGTTGTAGTGATGCTAGTGGTGAAGGTAGCTGGTGGCTGGCAGAACAGGTAATTGTGCTCCTAGGGAGGCTAACGGTTGAGCTACAGAATGGGAAGCAAATGGCTGTGCTACTGACTGGGGAGCTAACGGCTGAACACAAAACTGAGCTGGAGAGTAGCAATATAGTCCAGGCTCGGATGGAGCGGCAGAGACACAGTCTTTAGGTTTAACAGAAGGTTTATAGACACCCACTTGGGAAGGGTCCGTTACCACAAAGGTAGGTAATCTACACAGACTGTCTCTCATTCCACTCTGAATAGCCCCAGAAAACACAGTCCCGGAATCTGGGGAAGCCAAAGTATCCCGCTCACTCACCGCATCTGGTTGCTCGAACGTGAATGCAGACGGGGGATGAAGGCCTAAATCCAAAAGAAGAAATTCCTGCTCCCACGGATAAAGTGAGCCCAGAAGCCATGGGAGACCGGTCACCAGACGCTGTAGCCATCTCTCTATAGCGCGTTGGGACTTGTCATCCGGATTTTCCAGCCACAGGTCGATGAGTTCTTGTGTGGCATTGATGAGATTCTCCCGTAGCTCCTTAGACGGGTTAACTGCTGCTGGGTCCATCTTGTGGTCGCGTCGTACTGTCACGACTCGGGGCAGCGGCCGTGTGAGGTGAGGAAGGAGGACTCAAATGCAGCACTTATTAAGACGTGAGGGTGATTTATTAAGAATACTGAACAAAAGAGGGATGGCAAAACAGAACCAGGGATGAACTAAACTGGAAACTAAATCAAAGAGTAGCAAACCTGAAACACGGGAGGAGAACTGCAGGAGAGCACATAGAGGAGACACAGAGTAATGCAGTACACAGGGTAACACGGAGGATGAACACAGGCGGACGCTGACGAGAACTGAGGGAAACACACACTATAAATACACAGAGGGACACTGGGCAATCACATACAGGTGGGAGACACAGCTGGACCTGATTAACCTGACGAGACAGGGGAACACTAACACCAGGGACCAACAGAGGGAGCACAAACCCAGAAACCCAGTATCTAAAAATCCCAAAACACAAACCATCCCAAAAATAGCCCACAAATAATAACAATAAATACCCCAAACACAAAATCACTGAGTCACAGACTCAGGATCATGACACCAGCCACCTTTGCCTGCATGCTTCAAAGAGCCATCTTATTCATCCCATTGACTTGGTTACACACAATAAGGCTACTTTTAAATCGCTGCTAATCAGAATCTGTGTCCCAGTTTTGGTCAAGAAATTCTTATTGAATGTAACACTCTGGACACACACTTGGATAAACTCTCCAATCCTATTTTTTTCTATTATTTTCAGTTGTTGATTGTGGAATAACTTTAATTTGCAAACAGCTTCAGAAAAGAAGTATGCCACAAAAAGAACAACAGACTTATACTTCACAAGGTATAAGATAATACACATTTATAAATATGCGGCTGTGCTTTATATCATGAAGAAGCGCCGGGGGAAACGTGCTGGCATTAGGAACAGACTGAGACAGCAGGCGCATCGCGCACCACTGCCCAGTATCCTACTGGCCAACGTACAATCCATGGAGAACAAACTCGATGACCTAAGAGCAAGAGTCACCTTCCAACGTGACATGAGGGACTGCAACATTCTGTGCTTCATGGAGACATGGCTGACCCCCACCGTGCGGGACCAGGCGTAACTCCGTGGATTCATTCTTTGTGCTCGCGCAGCGGACAGAACGGCAGTGTCGAACAAAACAAAAAGGTGGAGGTGTGCTTCATGGTAAACAGAAAGTGGTGTGATGCCAAATCAGTAAGCTACGCTACAGGGCGACTACAGCTTCATCAACATGCTAGCATGCACAGTCAACATCAACGAGGGAGTAGCAGTTATCCCCCCACTGCGAGAGTCACCACATTCCTAACCAGAAACCGTGGATGGACAGATCGATCCGCGCTGCAGTAAACGCCAGGACCGCCACCTACAACGCGGGTCTCGCCACTGGCGATATGAGCGCCTACAAAGCGGCATCATACGGCGTGCGGCACGCGGTGAGAGATGCCAAACGCCGGTACCGGGAGCGTGTGGAGTCCCGCTTCCACCAGGGTGACACACGGAGTATGTGGCACAGACTACGCACCATTACGGACTACAAACCCAGGGACACTGCGCCCGATCAACGCCGACTCTGCATTCACCAATGAGCTGAACCAGTTCTCGCCCGTTTCGAGGTTAGCCAGGCGGCTAATGCCATCTACCGCTGGACTACCGAGGACAATGGCGTCATCAACGAGACCGGTGACCAGCCGGCGGAGCATGACGTCCGGCGGCATTGAGGAGAGTGAACACAAGGAAAAGCGGCGGGGCAGGCGGCATCACCGGCCGTCTGCTGCGCTGCTGTGCTGACCAGCTAGCAGGTGTGTTCACTTACATCTTCAACGAGTCCCTGGCGAAGTCTGTGGTCCCCACATGCTTCAAAAGATCCACCATCATCCCGGTGCCCAAGAACAGCAAACCCTCATCCCTGAGCGATTACCGGCCAGTTGCGCTGACCTCGGTAGTCATGAAGGTGTTTGAGAGGCTGCTGAAGAACATCATCTCCTCCTCCATCCCAGACTCTACAGATCCACTCCAGTTAAACACCGACCCAACAGATCCACTGAGGATGCCATCGCCCATGTCCTGCACACCACCCTCAGCCACGTGGACAAGAAACAGGGTAACTATGTGAGAATGCTGTTTGTTGATTACAGTTCAGCGTTTAACACAATAGTGCCCAGCAGACTGTTCACAAAGCTGAGGGACCTGGGACTCAACAGCCGTCTTGTGTGCATGGGTGTTGGACTTCCTCACCGGCGGCAGAACTCAGGTGGTGAGGGTGGGTGGGTGTGTCTCCGACAGCATCACCATCAACACAGGAGCACCACAGGGGTGTGTCCTCTCGCCACTGCTCTACTCCCTCTACACTTCTGACTGTGTGGCCACTCACGGCTCCAACACCGTTGTGAAGTTTGCTGACGACACAGTGGTGTTGGGTGCCATCTCCAACAGCGATGAGGCGGCCTACATGGACGAAGTGAAGAATTTGGCATCATGGTGCCAGGACAACCACCTCCAGCTGAACGTCAGCAAGACCAAGGAGCTGGTGGTGGACTTCAGAAGAGTCAGCACAGAGACTACAAGCCCATTTTCATCAATGGAGCTCCAGTGGAGAGGGTGCAGTCCTTCAAATATCTTGGCGTCCACATCTCCTCAGACCTGACATGGGCTGCCCACATTCAGGTCCAGACCAAGAAAGGCTAGGCAGCGCCTGTATCACCTCCGACAACTAAGGAAGTTCAGGGTCTCTCAAAGATCCTCAGGATCTTCTATACAGGTGCTGTGGAGTATCCTCACACAGAACATGACAGCGTGGTTTGGGAACAGCTGTGTGAAGGACCAAAAAGCTCTCCAGAGAGTGATCCGTTACAGCAGAACGCTGCTGCAGGATTGCTCTCCCCACTTCAGGACACCTACACCAGGAGATGCCAGACTAGAGCAACGCAGATACTGAAGGACCCGTCCCATCCTGGCAACAAACTGTTCCAACTTCTACAATCTGGTAGAAGGTTCCGCATCATCCGGGCAAGGACAGAGAGACTCAAGAAGAGCTTCTATCCTCAAGCCATCCGGACCCTAAACCAACACCCCCACACACACACACACACACACACACCCGCCATCTCACATCATCTATAATTGACTGAGACTCTCCTCCAGACACTCAATTCCTTTAACTTTAAATATGTTGATAGTGTCCATTCTGTAAAGTAGTCAGATGTCTATTTATATTAATGTACAGAATTCACCTGCTTGCTGCTTCTACTGCACATTCACCCAATGTATATACTATATATACATATATATATATTTATAATGTTATTCCCCATGTTTTTTTTGCACATGTCGAGGAGCGTGTCAGGATACATTTCACTGTGTGTTATACTTGTATAACTGTGCATGTGACAAATAAAGAACCTTGAACCTTGAATGATAGACTCTTGATTTAGAACAATACAAGTGAGCTGTTAAGGTCCTTAAGTGTTGATTATATTTGTACACCAGTACATGGGAGTGGGTCACCAGGGAACACAAAAGTGATACAATCCAATTTCTGGTTTTGGAAACATACTTTAAATAACTAATTACCTGGTTTACTATTGCAGATATAAGCAGGTATTTACAGCACATTCCTGTATTTCATTGAGGGTTTTTTCTATTAGGTTAGTCTGTATGTGCAGAAAAAAAGAGACAGAATCCAAACTGAAAAGTACAGATACAATTAGTCACAGCACACTGGCACATAACAGTATGTGAGAGCTTTTTTGTCTTCTCTCAAGTTTTTTTTTTTTTCCTCATCTGCAGAGACCCTTCTGTGCTGCTGTTAAAGCTCTTTCCACCTACATGTGCATAGCACACAGAGTCCTTTTACTTAGCGCTGGTTAAAACGCTTCTCTATGGAAAAGTACAGTTTCACAAACCTATGCAGAAAACAAAGATGGGGAAAGAAAGTGTTTTACGGGTCAGGGCCACAATAAGTAACTAACTATCTTACTTTCATAGATTCCTTTGAAAACTTGAATTAGTCTCGAGTCAATCACAGACATAACTTCAAGTGGCATGATAATTTCTTGATGTAGGATTTAGCTCAAACAACAAGGCCTTTTTCACGTTACACAAACTCATATAGCAATACCAATGCAAATGTAATGCCAAATGTCCAGACATACATTTCTCAGCATAGCGTCTGGATATTCAAAAATAAAACTGATGAATGGACTCCATGATTACACGTAGATTGCTTCTGATACGAAGCAAAGGGCTGGTATGTCTTGTTTCTACTCTAATTTTTACCATTTCTGGTCAAATATCATGCTTCACAACTTTCGTAGAATGATAAAAATTGTCAGGAGTAAAAAGTTAAAATAAATAAATAAATACCCAGGCTAATCACTTCATCCTCAGCTGAAATATTACCGATGTAATGCACCTTAGCTGCCCCTTTCCGACCAACCCCACCCGATTCTATCTTATCCAAAACCCCTCTATTTTTCTGCTAAACCAATAATCCAGCCCCCTCCCCGGCGAGTCCACTCCTTTACTTTTTCCCACGGATCACTACATCCCACATGTTGGTATTTGGAAACCCAGCTTGTCATCCCAGACCTATCAGAGCAAGTCAAGTCTTTCTGCCAGAAGTGAATATTAAAGATGTGGGATGCATTGGGTGGGGTTGGGGGCTTCAGAAGCAGTGGGGGTGGGCAGAAATAGTGCTACAAAAAGCAGAGACAGACAGGGAGAGAGAGAGAGAGAGAGAGAGAGAGAGAGAAGGCCCTGGCAGCATCAAGCAGGGCCGAGTCTCCAGATTCAAAGGGGGATTTTCACATTATGATTCTGCAACAGTGTATTGCATACTTCAAAGACCTTATTACAACGGCCTATTAGCATTCATGCTGCCATTCACATCACAAGTCCAACACCTGCATGGGAAACAGGGGCAAGATTTGCGGCGAGAAGAACTAGCTGAGGATCACAATGCTAGGGCAGAGGACTTGGGGAAATGGATACTTTCAGAGCGAGCAGTCACATGAAATGAATTCTAATTAATATCATTGTCTGAATGCTGAAGTGATGATGGCAGGGAAGGGCAAAACCTCAAAAGAACCTTTGCGTTAACCTTTCAACATGTTGTTTGTTTGTTTTTCAGAGTATTTAAATTGAGCTCATCTTCATATTTCACATTGTTCTTTATTGCTTACAATCAAATAAATAACTAAACACATAAATAAAAATGCATTTGTCATGCATTATAATTACCAGTAGAATTAACCTGCACACATTCATATCAGTTATTGCAGCATTATAGCTACTTGGAGTCTTTTTAATAGGGTTATGCCATTCCAGTGCATCAGATTGGATAATGACATGCCCACTCCATGCGAAATACAGTTTCATTCACAGTGCGTTGGCTTGTTCGGTTGTTGCTAATTTAAAATGACCCTAGCCTGCACAGAATGGATCACTAGCAATCAAAAGTAACAAAATAATAGCATAAAAAGAGGCTTCATTGTAACAAGACTGTTAAATACCCAACTGGAACCCAATATTAATTCAATTAGAGCTTCAGTGTTTTCAAAAACTATTAAACTACATCAGGGAGACATACACTTGAGCTGCCTGACATTTTCCTTCATTATCATGAAGACACACATAAACACACATACTAGTTTATTTCAACTTACTACAAATGTGCCACTTTACTTCATTTTTCATATTTCGTTTGTTACAGTGACTGGAGCCTTTTAAAAAAAATGTTAAAATAAATGTTGAAAACTATTGAACATTCAACATTCAAGTCTGTCTGAAGTAAATACGGTATCGTACAAAAAGTCTGGATCCACAACAATTTATTTATTTTTATTTTCATTTTTTGATATAAAATTAAATACAGGTGGCTATGAACTTTCACGACTTTTTGCACAGTCCTTTACTCACAAATTCATTTTGAGTTGCAAGGTTTTTTTTTGTCTTTTTTCATTACTTAACCAGTGACTTGTTTTTTGTGGTTCCTAGAAGATCAAAATTCTTGTGACAAAACAATAAAAAGCGCAAAAAAAAAAAAAAAAAAAAAATACAAAATGACATCATCTAGTTCTTTTTCAGGAAAAAAGTTTAATTCCCTTTTCACAGTTTTAAAGAAAATATTTTGGATCAACACCAAAAAGAATGAATGAATGAATGATTGCCCGCATTCCACCTCAACAAAAAAGGGGGACATCTGCTATCCAAATATGGTTGGGTAATTTTTGCATATTCTTAATGACAACTAAGTGATAATCATTAATGATCAGATTCTTCCTTCTTGCTTCGTAATCCATTTAAATATTTATTCAGTTAAATCTCAACCACTTTCTTATTTTATTACATTGTTTAAAATAAGACTTTGAATGCTGTTTAGTAGCTCACAATATGAACTTAATTATAGCTGAGTGAGTTCATCATAATACACTTTGAATTGCATTCACCATAAATACAGAGTCCTGTTGTGGAAAAGGATCTGATCATTTTGATCACAATGTGTTCATTTTTAAACTGCTGCCTTGGTTTTACTTGTGCCTCTATAAGGTCTTTAGGTTTGTCAAGCACAACCCTGAAGAACAGTCACTTTGTGTATCTAATCAGTTCTCACTCCAACTTGTCACATACTAATGCGTGCACAGGACCCAGAGGCAACACATTTGAACACACTGGGTATGCCTTTAGCATCATTTTTCACTTCGCAGGGTAGGCAAATAGACTTGAATAGCTCCCACAATGTCTAAAATAGATGCCACGAGACAGGAGGCAAATGTGCTTGGCTGGTGTTGTCACTTTGGCTCGATGCATATCTGTGTTACCAAGGAAGTAGTGAAAAGGCTTGCCTTGTAATATGTGTTTAGTATAGTGAGAGGGTGTATTTTCACCCAAACTGTGATCTTTCCATAGGCCTAGCCATGTAGATAGGGTACCTGTTAACAAAGCTAAAATAAAAGATTTATATAAAAGCTGCATAACTACTTGAAGAATATTTTGGTGATTAATAAATAAATGTAAACATGACATGATTAAGTGCTCTGTAACATTAAATTATTAAGTTAAATTAATGTTAATTAAGGTTCACATACATGTTTAAATATTTTTCAGTGCCCATGATTATTTTAACAGCTCAGATTGCGATCTTTAACATAAACACTAACCATTTTCTGGAAGATCAATGTTATTTGTTTGTGTAGCTTTTCAAGTTGCTTTAGATTTGTGAGGAAACATTCTTAGAAAATGAACAGGTAAACACATGAATTGGTTAAAAGAAGACCTGTTTAAGCATGAAATGAAGCTAGACAACACATCTTATGTAATCTTTGTGCTGATCGTAGTTACCAGAAGTGATATGTGTGTTTGGCCCCATCTCATCTTAAAATAATGCTAAAAAATTTAGGGTAGAGGAAAAAATAGCAGACAGCTGTAGGACTGGGTACTGCTAGATTTGGTATTATAACAGGTTAGTTGCTCTCTGCACACTTTTTTTGAGGTGGGGCAAATATAATCACAACATTGTAGGCTTTGAGACTCCTGAAGGTGAAATAAATTAATATTTCATCCAATAAAGCACTCCATCAAAAAACACAAACTGGTTGTATTGAAATTGATTAGGTTTGAAACATTTATACTGATGCTGATGTAATATTTTATCTACACCTTTGCTAAAGGGATTTGAATTTTCCGTAACTGGAGTTATACTACTTTTGAAAACCTGTTAGATCCAGGCATTGCCATCATTCTCAAACAGCTTGTGTTCATTTTTATTGGAAGTGATAAGAGAAGCCCAGAAACACGATACTAGTCTTTTGAAAAGTAAAGTCACCGTATAGAAGTCAGTGTGATTCATTTCCACAGCAATTTGAGTGGAATCTTTGTTATGTTGGGTGTCTGTTCTTTAGTGCAACGCTGTCTGCTATTTATTTTGCTTTCAGTTGTGTACATGTCAATGGATTATGTCTGTTTTCCACAAGCCTTGGGATACAGTTTATTCACTTAGGCTTGCTCTAACTGCCGATGAAGGGCTTTTGATTCAACTGCACTCTCTTGCTACACCCCACAAGCTGTTTGCTATGGTTCATTAGCTTTCTGTTGAGTTGACTGCTAACAGTTGATATTGTTGCAGGCTGTTCATTCCACAAATTTCCAAGAGCTGCCCACTAGCAGAGAATGATTGGAAAAAGAAAGTGCCTGCCATTAAAATGGGACAAATGTTGTATATAAAATGCCAACAGAGCCAACAGTTCATCATGATGAGTGTTTTTAGTTTGGCTGATTGAGTATTTTGGTTTAAGATGGTCCAAGAATCACAGATGAAACAGTACTAACCAGATATTAGCAAACGAATAGCTCTTGAAACATTATTTTAAAATAAACAAGTGTACCCTTACCGTATAATTATAGAAGAATACCCTTGTCAGATGTGATAAGCCACAGATCTTGATAAGTCTATTAGGACTCTTTCTTTGTTATTTTTTAAAGCTCCGCTGGCAGTAAGATGCATTGATTAACCTAAGTACAATATAGCTATGGATACTATTTTAGGAAGAAGACACTGCTAGCAAAGCTTTAAGATGCTACTGTAGGATAATTTGCATGTTACAAAGAAAACTGCCTTGACCTCTGTTATATTAGGCTTAATATTTCATAAAAGTTAAAATATCAAACCAGCATGCCTTTCTTAGTTGCCACAAAGGGTGAATGAGAATGTATTGTAGTGTATGTAAGCTTAAACTGCGGATTCAACAACGGGAAATACCCAGAATACAACACATCACCTTGTGAACTGTGGTTAGGCAGCGGCACATGGACATCAGCGGCACCAGGAACAGATATCTGACCTGGCACCAGACGTAAACACACACACAGGGAGGACAGTTGGATGGATCAATACGGTTGCTCGGAATAAGAAGTCCTGGGCTTTTAAGACAGATTGCAGTCCTAAATGGATGTGAACGCCTGCTCAAATGCCTCCCAGTGTTAGTCAGCTTAGTTGGAATCAGAGCTTGGAGGGTGTTTTTTTGTGATTTTTTTTCTTTGCCATTATCTCTCACTTTTATTAAATCCTAAGTACTATACTGCCCCTCAGGTGCATTAATATTTGGGATAAACAGATAAAATTGTCTCATTTTACTAATATTAGTTTAAAAAAAAAACAAAATTGGAGTTTTAAGTTTTGTTTTTAAGCCAAATCTCTTTGTTTTTTCAGCCAAGTCTTTTGTTTAAAACACATTATACCCCTCTAACCTGTTTATGTATCTGGCTTTAACTGACTGGAGTTCAGCTGTGTGTGACTCAGTGATGGGAGAGGCTGGAGTATCAGTATCCTTTTTTTTCTACAATTCCTGTGATCAGTTTCTCTGCAGATGTAGGAGCATTCACCTTAAAAAGAGAAAAGACAAACACCAGTCACAGTAGACCGAGAAGAGAGAAAAAAAACTGTAAAGTTTACACAGGATGTATTGCAAATGTTTTAATGAGTCTGCTCTTAATTAGTGCCACAGGAAATCGATGGTTAGCCCAAATGCTTGTCATTAACAAACCAGCAGACAGCCAACCCGTGGGACCTGTGCTGAATAACTTTTTCTGTCACGTGCTGCAGCTGAGGACCAGAAGGAAAGTGGAATTGTCGGTAAGTGTGTGCATGCTTGTGCTTATGTGCCGAATGCCTGCTGAGTGAAGCAGAGCATTGACGTTTCTAATAGCTTGAGGTGACAGAGGAATAGTTAATGAATTTTAGCAAAAGATCTACAGTGAATTTTACTTGACTCATCATTTCTGGTTCAAGCTGAAATTTGTGTATCTCAGGTTTTTTTTTTTACTATCCGGTTATAATTTATCCCTAAACAAAAGAACAATGGATCCTTTGTTTAACCTCAGGCTATATCAAATCAAACACACCTAAAAGTGAGGTGAACTTACTTTAGTTGTTTCAAAAATACTTTAGCTCCAAAAATAGGGAGTCTGTGTCACTTACACTTCAACACATCATTCAGAAGAGAGGTTCATTCATTCATCATTCATTCAGAGGTTCATGAATTACAGTTTTACTTGTTAATTGCTGAGTTACATTTTTGTCCACTTGTATTTTTTATGACTTCTGTCCAGCTTTGTCCTGGCTGTTAATTCTCATTTGACAGGAAATTTCACATTTTTTAATACTTAATGTCTGAAATAATTACATGATGTTAAATGTTCATTCACAGTGCTCCTGGGTCTTTTTCATGCTGTGTTGCAAATCCATAGAACGCAGTGATTTTAAGCAGCCTTTGAATATGTAATGCGTTCACACTGGGCAAGTGACAAAATGAAATATACAGTATGCATACTGAATACAATACATTTCCGAGTATGCAGTTCGTGTACACTACTGTCTGAAAGGTTTTAGACAAAGAAAATCTGCTTTCCACAGCAGGAAAACAAATAAAATAAAAGGTATGAAATGAGTGATGAATCAGTCAGTAATAAGTCAATTACTGATTAATTGTAGTTGTTCCAGAAATACGTTCAATCAAAATAGATAACGATAGGTTAATGGAGAGCATACTGGGGGATACTGCATTAATAAATAATGAAGTAATTATTCATTCAGAAATATCTGAGATGACATACAGACTACTTTTTTTCCTGATGAAGTCTGATTAAAGTAGCATACTGTTGCTGAACAGCAATTTACTTTAGTATACAAAAAGTAACTAATCTAAAACAATTTGTTACTGTAAAAAAGAATGACATCACATCATCCTTACAGAAACTGTGATATAATATTTAAACTGCATGACAGAAGATATTTGTTGTGCCTTAAATCAAAGCTCTTGAGAGATGGAAAGCATCTTAACTTTTTTATTTAGGGATATTAAACCAGCAACGAAAACTGCATTACGCTATAGGAGCGCTTTGAAGATTAAACTTAACTGTCATCTCATTCGACATTACAGTAGGTACTTCCCTGCTCCGAGACAGCATAATATATTTTCATCAGGATCTGTCAGCGTCAGTTGCAGGAGGAGTATGGCCTCTGTTTGTGATGGCTTTGACATGCTGAGCGTTTGATTGGAACACACAAGTTTTAAAAGGGGGACAAGACCTCTGACTTTGATGGATTTCCGGGCAATATTAGTCAGCGAGCATGTATCCCCCTAAGCTGTGGTGGAACTGATCGAGGTTGACCAAATAATCTGCCAATTCCCTCCCAAGAAATGCAGAGACGACAAAAAAACCGTCTAAGTCTCTCAAGCTCTCATCCCCGAGAGCTGGATCAGCAGTTGTGTCAAAAACTCCCGTTAAGAGCACTACATTTCAACTTTAGAGAAGGTGGTGGGAGGACTTGCAATTTCATGGTTTCACTTTTAATCCATGTTTAATCACACAATCATTTAAGGTATCACAGAGTGAGTACTGATGGGGTGTGACAGTATCTTTAAAAGAATGGTGATCAAATGTCACAGCATCGGTATTGTTATGCAGCCTGAAATTAACTGTCACAACATTCCCTTAAACCTCTTATTTATTTCTCAGGTAATGAGTCAATACGTGATAACATTTCAGTGTTTGTCTGTTCGTGAGTCGTGTCAGGGGATGGCCTTGAAACTCCCAGCACTCTCTCATTCATCTCACTTCATAAAGCTTCAGGCTTCCGAGCCCCATAAGTGCTGGAATAGATTGTGTCAGTCTCTGTGTGTGTGTGTGTGTGTGTGTGTGTGTGTGTTTCTTTTCTTTTTTTTCCAGGCAATATAGTCAGTATGGTTTATGAAGCTGAGGTCTCCCCAGGTCACATGAGAGCAGGACATGAAAGCCAAGCGCTCTGCCTCCACTTCACAAACAAGCTGTCCCTACTTCAAACGGGTGGCAAAGCTGCCCCACATTTCTTCTCTTTTCACTTCCAATAGCCAGCGCTGCTAATGGCCGGCGGCTCTCTCCATCTCCCCTTCCACCTGGCAACAGGAATGCGCTCGCAGCCACGGCCAAAGGTAGCCTGAACCATGACAGCACATGGCAGAGCAAAGAGCATTTAAGACCAGCGCTGTGAACACCCACTTAAAAATTAGGGTCATTGTTATTATTTCTTTATTTTTTGAGTGTTAAAAAATATTACAGGATGTTTCTTTCATATTTTCTCACTCAATCATCTCTTTTTTTCTCCCTGCTGACAAAGCACCATATGCAACAAACCTGGTCAGAAGGCATTACGCTAACAGAAAGTGAAGAGAGAGATTCAACTATAATTAAACCACTATTGATTTTTCTTTTCTTTTTCACTCAGGTCCAAAATTGGTCATTCAGGTTTAAAAATAATGGAAAAGTAAATCTGATAAGCCCTTGTTTTTCTATCTACTAATTCAGTACTTTTTACTGCATTTTCTATTCATCCTACCATTTTGCCATTACCTAGTGTGTCCCTCTCACTTTTTTTTGAATCTCAGGAATGTGTTTCATTTGGTCTTCAAACACATTTTCTTCATTTTCAAGGGAAATACACAAAAATGTCTCTGCGGAGAAAGGTGCCAAAAACATGTAGCGTGGACCTGCACACCTATATACAGCACCCGATTGTTTCATGTAATACCTGGTTGTAAAATGTCCTTATATTAATCGACATTTAAGGCATATATTTCAGACTAGTGAAATCATAGCTTATATGAAACTGAATTCCTCATTTTTCTCTTCTTCACACTGGGTTGAGTGATTTCACTGTCCTAATATTGTCTTTGTTTACTTTATATTGAGACTCCTAAATGTCATGCTGCCTCATTGAGCCATGTACAGTTTAGTGTGGATAGAACATGAGAATAACACTTATTTTAATGGTTGTACATATGACATTATCGAATTCTATGCAGACCAGACATTTATATTTTTGTTTTTTACTCCAGACTAACTAACACTAGCAAATCTTCTTCCCTAAGATGTATTCAGGTTCTTTTTTTTTTCCTGATTACAATTCCCCAGAAGAAACAAACAAGCACAAGAGAACATGCTGTTTTTGCTCTAGTCAACTGACAGTGTAGCTGGTCAGTGAGGACGCATTTGCCAGGGTCGTCATTTTAAGAGTTGGTAAGTCAGAATGGCAAAAAAACTGTGGAATTTTTAGAAGATAATGTGGCTGTTTGTACTCTTCCCAGATTTCTTTTTTTTTTTTTTTTTTTGAGTAAAAGACATTCAACTGTCAATATACCATATTTTCTTGGATTTGTGACATTTGGGCCCCTAATTCTTAAACAGATTTCAAACTGATAACCCTGCATTATATACTCCTCCATAGCTAATAATCAAAATTATTAACTAATGCACCTTTTTTCTATGGTGTGTGTGTGAGAACAGGTAACAGGTACCTAAAATATACTGTACTCGTTTGCTTTCACAACAGATTGACAGTTTGCTGCCTCACTACTGTGATACTGTCCACATCTATGTGTATGCAAAAACTTTTTATGAATTGCTTTCTGCTCATTTGCCAGGCACCGTGTCTCCCCTGCTTGTCTGCAAGCCCAGTCATCTCCACTGACCTCCCCTCACACCCTACTTCCCCACTTCAGCCCAGTGATTTGGACCCCTCCCTCCACCCCCACCTTGCTGCCAATTTGACTGGAACAGCGAGTGCGGGCTGGGCAGCGTTCCAGGAGCCTTTCTAAAGCAGCTGAATATTCATCTTCATTAGGGGGTATCACCACCCCCGCTCCGTCCAGGGTTGGATCCTTTTAACAAGGAGCAAGTGCTCTAAATGCACTTGGGGAAGGGTTGGGGGGTTAGGCGGCAAGGGGTTGGTGAGATGTGAAGACAAGTTTTTTCCTTCTTTATTTTTTGTCTGGAGGCTGTGTGGGCAGTCTGCCCTTGTCAACATATTTTTAGTATTTTCCCAGACTTGTTGTTTTGACACAGCAGGTAGAAGACTGGGAACAAGATGGCTGCAAATAGTTTTGGAGCTGGTGCCACTGATTTGTCACTGCCTGTTGAACATCAACAAGAGAACAGAACACAGAAACATCAAAGATCTGACAAATCCTCCATAGATGTTCCATTTAAATTACAAATCCCATAGTTTAGGTGCAGAATTCAAAATTCATGGTTTGTCTCCAGAAAAGCAGATTGCTTAGCATTCTCGTTTGGCACAATACTTTCTTTATTTTTCAGTTTGTTTTTGGTTGATTTGTTTTGTTGTGTTTTTTCGGTAGGGGTTCTGATTTCAAATGGACATGGAAATCTATGTCAAAAGGGCAAAACACCACTTGAATTGCTGCATATGCTACCTGCAGTCAAATGATTATCTTTTTAGTGCATACCAACAGAGTGAATACCTGCAGGAAGAGACAATGGACCTATCATTTATCATTTCCAGTTACTGCTATGGAAATGGCTGCCTTGTGGGCATGTATGGGTAAAAATTTGTAGCTATAAAGGCTTTGATTTTTTTTTAATGTAAGGTTGGAGATGACATCTAAACTTTTATTATACATTTTTGCAAGCTAGTGAAATCAGTTGTCATTTTGTCTAGTTTTTCATATGTGGAGGTAAGAGCGTGCAACCTCTTGTTGTACCATAAACAAATTGTTCCAGGTGTAGTGAACTGCAAGTTTTATTTGTTAAAAAAAGGTAACAGATTTGTCCAAATATGTTCAGAGCTGCTGTCTATTATTTTAACTCCTAAAATATGGTCTTTCTGATAACTCCCAAGTATGAAAAGGGATATATTCAGCCACTATCAGTTTTGCAACTGATAGGCTGAAATGAATAATCGTGAGCTCTAGGGGGAATTCTGATAAATTACTTTTAGTTCTATCACACTACCAGTTTGAGATGTGTAAAAATTTACATTTTTACTTCTGTCCCACCAAATCTGTAAGTTAGAGACAGTTAAACACACATATAGCTATCAGTAAAGTAAAAACTGCATTTTGACAACTCAGCCAAGTCAACAGAAATGGAGCACTCGCACAATGCCATGTCAATATGAGTCATATTAGCGCATTAGTGCATCATTTTTTTCCCCCAAGATGCAGTGTTTTTTCTTTCTTTATTTCATTTCAAATGATTAAAATTTCAAGAAAACAAACACAGGAAAAGGAAAACATAAATAAAAAATGTCCAACAAAATGGTCGGTACAACAAAAACAAAAAGTGTTCGAAAGAGAGCAGGAAGAAGCCGTGGATTATCCAGTGCTGTTGCCTACAAATTCTTAATCAAAATGGTAACCACATGTATACACATACACAAACATATATACATATATATATATGTATAAATATACACATATTATGTATAAACTCCTATATTCTCATTCTATACAATAGCACATCTATATACTCCTAATGTGAATCAAAAGACAAAATAAATTATACATCTTTATATCTAATCTCTTTCATTTTAATACCCATCAAATATGTATTGCTCATATTTATTTTTAAATTGTGCAATATTTTTACTTTGTTTAATTTCTTCTTCTATCTAGGCCATTCCACAAGGTCACTCCAAAAACTGATATGCACATACACGAAACATGTTGGGGTTTTTTTGCAAGATGTAAGCTGTTTGTTTGGATCTCTAATACTGATTTGAATCATACTATTTAATTATATTCAATTCAGTTTTTCCTCAACAAAACAGAATTAAGAAAAAAGGCTTTTAAATACGCTGACCCTGTTTCCTGGAATAATTTGCAAAAGGAACTGAAATGATCAGAATTGGTTACCATGGAGGAGTTTAAGTCCATCTTAAAGGAACTAGAGAATAACTCTTTTACTCAGTGTGATTGTTTTTAATGTCACTCTTAATTGATCTGTTATTGTACATTTTTCACATATTTGTACGGGATATTGTATTTGTTTAAATGTTATGTACTTATGTATGTATTTTTGACTTTTGTTGCCATGATGCTGGGTCTCTCTTGAAAATGAGATTTTGAATCTCAATGAGATCTTTACCTGGATAAATAAAGGACTAAAGCCAAATCACAATACCAGTCACCTCAAGGCACTTTATATTGCACTTGGTGACAGTGGGAAGAAAATCCTTGTAACAGGAATAAACCTCCAGTAGAAATAGGCTCAAGCAGGCACAGCTGTTGGTTGGGGGTTAGGGGATAGAGACAAGACAAAATAGTTAAATTTTAAATTTGCACAAAGAAAGTTCATTTCAGTTCAGTCCTTTTTTTTTTCTTATCCATGTTGAAGATTAGCTTCCCTAAAGTAGAAAAAAGGTGATGGCAAAGCAACATGTAATGTAATGTTAATGTAAATGTATGTAGGGGTTCATTTCTGCCCTTTGGTGCAGTATAAATAGCTATGTATTACTATTACTATTATCATTATTATTACTATTAATATTTACCATCTTGCTTTATCTTTCCAAAAAAATGGTTCAGAAAATCAAAAACTGGAGAACTTCAGTATGTTATTCATCCATTGTTAATTTTAATTATCCATCCATCCATCCATACATCCATTCGCTTCCGCTTATTCTTTTCAGGGTCACGAGGGGCCCTGGAGCCTATCCCAGCTGACTTAGAGCGAGAGGCAGTGTACACCCTGGACAGGTTGCCAGTCTGTCGCAGGGCTTAATTTTAATTATTAAGAGCTCAAATTTAATTTGGAATGGTTTTTTATTACAAAAGATATTTAAAAGTATTACATTTGATGTGGACACTCCTCCAAACTACCCAGTGATACCTGCTAAGTTTTGGATTTCATTTCTTGAGAGGGGTGATATAGTGTCTAAAGTTTGGGAGCTTGTAACTCCGTGCATCAAACTTTTCTGTTGTTTTCCCTTTTTTACAATCAGAAGAAAGGTATTCGTCTATTTTCATACAGCTTGACAAGAAAAGAAAATAATGACAGAAGAGTAGCATGCTTTTCTACTGGGAGCACGTCAAGAGTTGGATCATTTTCAGCTCTGGGGTGCTTCCTCAAAACTGCCAGAAGCAGGTGAATGCACAGTGCCTGTGGTGCAAACCAGGATGCTATGCTTCAAATTCAATAGAAAAAAATATTACTGCACAAAAAAGGGTGCATCGCTCTACATAAAATGTCTCATGTGTGATCATGTCAATCCCTTTAAAATAATGCGACAATAGAGCATTTTCAATAAAAGTGATGCACTGAATAACGTTAGCGGTGGGCTGCTACTAAGCTACCAGGCAAAAATGGTTAAAACATATAGGAGTAGTTGTCTTTACAGTATGGTATCTCGGAAGGCTTATCTTGGACCTGAGGGCAAAGAGCCTCATGCACACAGTAGAGTTCCATGCAACCTTTCCAGAGTTAGGGTGATTTCTTAGTTATTGCAGTATGTGTATATATTTTACTCTTTTGCCAAAGTGAATGAAGAACTTCTGCAGAACACAAAGCTTCAGACCCAAGACATTTTCTGCCAATTACATCATTTATTTCTCCCAGTTCTGAGTCTAAAAGGGATTTGCCATTTTTTGCTGCAATTCCCTGATGCTTGTCAGATTGTGCGTTGAGTCTCTGCCTAAACCCTTCCACCAAACACTAAAATATGCATTACTGCTTTGTTTAGGATTTGTTTTACCTACCTGCCAATTACGCACATGATATGTCTAGCCATGATGTTTTATTGATACTTCTAGGCTTTGTTTGTCTCCCTACTTCTGAATATGCTGCACAATTAGAGGTGAAATGTAAAAATGATTTGGACTCACTTGCAGCTCATGATATTTATATGTCATATTTTAGTTTTATATAATCCAGGATGTATTTCTTTCTGTCCTCATGGGAGTAGCCACCTAACAATACATAAATCATAGAATTTAGGCAATATAAACAAGTTCAGAATAGCTGCAGGTTATTAAATCTTTTTTCCCCTTCTTTTTTTCATTCTAACACTGAAATAATTTGCTTTGATATTAAAAAAAGAAAAAAGTTACCTGAACACTTGAAGACCTTTGGGAAATCTAGAATATTCATGCCTTTTACAATTACTTACAAAATAGATCAGCATTAGTTGTGCCAAATTTTCTTCCAACTAAGACTTTGCCTCCTCAAAGGGAATTTTCTACTCCGTGGTAAACAGTCTTTTTCTATAAAAGTATGATAGAAATTGTCTGTGACAACCGCCACTCAAACTGAGCGGCCCATAACGACAAGAGAGCCAAGAACAGGCTTAATACTATTTATAAATCTCTGAAATGGCAGGGTTTGCAGGAAAGTGTGAAGGAATAAGGGATGGAGGGTAGGAGGTGGTACTTTTTTTTTTTTTTACCCCAAAGCTTCTTATGACCTTAGTGTTCCTCCAGTCTAAACATAGCCCCACTCTACACACAATAGAGCCTTCCAATCCAATGCACCCCTTAGACAAGCATGCATTTTAATCGCCATCACACTGCAACATTGCCGTTTTTGTTTATTGGGAATAATTTGAAATTGTTTTCTTTTCTATTTCAGTCCTTAATCATTTGGGGTTTTGATCATGTGTTAATCATCTGTACTCAGACATAAACATTTTCTCCGTTTCTGAGGAGTATTAATTTTCCAAGTGAAATATTCTTAATACCAAAAATAGTTTTATCCTGCACACCATAATTTCAACTCTTGACTCTAAGTCTCCTTACTTTTCCAAGAGCACAGCAAGTGTTCAGTCCTACAACATCCAGTTCTAAGAAGTCCCAAAGGATTAGCCAGATTATTGAATCACGGCTTTAGATAATACCATCAGTTACAGTTTACTTCTGAGAACAGATGCAAAAAGGGGCAATATGGCAATGTTGTGAATGTGCTAATGATAGCAGCAGACTTTTCCTCCAAATAAGCAGATGCAGTGAAGTTTGAACAGCTGTCAAACGTGATGAGCGTGACACAAGCGCCTGCAGTGGAAACTGTGGGACTTCCTATGATATAGCAGCCTACACACCAACAGAACATACCAGATGACAAATCACGCTATCTGTGAAACACCTGGCACTTCTCTTTGAGAGAAGATTCGGAATGCAGAGGAAATATAATTTAATCAAATGCAGCATGAACAGGTAAAGTAAGTATAACAACCCAAAGATTACTCAAAATGACACTACAAGAGCAAAGCATGTGCAGCTTTATGTCAGCTTACTATATATTGTGTAAAGAGTAGAAATTCTGTTATCGTTAGAAGCAAATCTACAGTGCTCTACTGTACTAGAATACATTCACTGGCTTTCAAACATGACAAATTTTATGAGACTGCTTTCATCTGCTTACGTTATTGAAAACAACTGGTGCAATAATCAGTTTAACAAGTATCACTTACCCTTTGTGGTGTCTACACATGCCAGTTATTTTGGTTTTGTGTCCTACTTGTGTGTTGTGTGTGTTTGTGTGTGTGTGCGTTTGACATTTATTCCTCCACCACAAAATGACAATGGTACTTACACTGCCCAAAGTCATGGGAAATTACATTTAAAAGACAATCTGTCCGTATAGCAACATTGTTCCATTTACTCAAGGTAACCCATGGAGGACAAGTTTTCAGGTGGTACTAGTTCCCCCCCTCCCAAGAAACTGCTCCTTTCACTTACCTTGAGCCTTACAAACTGTGTTGTAACAAAACACTTTTGCATTTGCAATTTAAATGTACATATACATATGAGCTACTGTTCTGGCACAAAAAAAGAAAAAAGTCCGTTCATTATTTCAGAAGACCATTTCACTGCATTTTTTTCAAGGTAGCCAACAATCAGTGACTTTGAGGTCTGAAATCTGCGATATCATCTGTTGCAGAACAAATGATTCAAGCTTTTGGACATTAGTGTATGAAATTTTGCTAAAAATTGTAAGCAGCTAGACTATAATATTGTGATTTTGCATCTGGCTTTCAAAAAATCAACATACTTAAGCATGTCATACTAACAAAACAATACCAGTTAGATGTCATCTGCGACCTTAGAATGTCAGTGCTGAAGCAAAAAGAAAGTAAAATGTCTTTATAATGACAGAATGTTTGTTTTGTTTTCCCAAATCTTTTGCAGCTAATTTATTTTACATTTTGCCACTGTGAGAGGCCTGTGGCTTGTCTTGTGAAACAATAGGAAGTGTCAACATAACATCATGTAACACAAGAATACTTTTAGAATTAAATCTTGTTGGTGTTCATGAAGAACTGATTAATTCTATCCTTGTAAATATAGGAACATTATGCTCTCCAGGTATCTTTGCAATGAAATTTCACCTGTGGTAGTCATCCTTAAGACAAATAGTTAAATAAATTATCATGTAGGTCAGTGGTCATGATTTAACAATAAGAAGGATACCAGGCAAAAATGGTATCCCAGGTAGAGTTCCAAGGTCAAAACCACAGCTGACTAAAATGAACATAATGGCTCATTTCACATGTGCCAAAAAAAAAATCTTGATGATCCCCAAGACTTTTGGGAAAATATTCTGTGGACTATCAAGATAGACGGTGAACTTTCTGAAAGATTTGATTCCCATTATATCTGGCATAAAACTAACACAGAACTTCATAAAAAGAACATCACACAAAGAGTCACACATGGTGGTCAGTGTGATGATCTGGGGCTGCTTTCCTGCTTCAGGACCTGGACGACTTGCCATAACTGATGGAACCATGAATTCTACTCTCTACTAAAAAATCCTAACAGAGAATAGCACGAGTATGAATGTCATGGTAAGTATGTATTTCTTTTATTTTTCTCCCATCGGCTCAAGCGATGCACCCCAACTATTACTTATATGTTCCTTAGCAAATCGCACCTTACCAGACACTTTTGTTACCCATCGACACGGATCAGGCATAATTTTGGCTGGATAATTGAACACTGTTCTAATTCATTTAAATTAGCTGCTTTTCTGGCATAGACCCAGCTTTTAAGCATAGTTTTAAGTGTCATATTAGCCTTCTTTATCCATTCTAAAACAAGGTATCCAGTGTCCATGTTTTCCAAAAGTAATTTTACATTTTTCATGTGGCCACAGAACAGCTTTTCACTTTGACCTGAATGAACTTTGGCTGAGAGAAAGTGGTGGCATTTTTCAAACATATTCACATATGGCTTCTTCTTTGCATGATAGAGTTTATATCCAATTACTTGGCTTACCTGTTGTCAACTGAACTAATTAGTCACAAAAGGTTCCTGCAGCTCTTTGGTGTAATGTTTTTTAGCCTTTTGTTGCCATCCCAACTTTCTTGTAAAACCTTGTTTCCATCAAATTTAAATTTGATTATTTTTTTATAAAACAGTATACACAAATCTAGTACAACATTATGACTAACTGTCAAATATTTTGAGACTCTAGCAAAACAGCTCTGACCCGGCGAGGCATGGATTCATCTAGACCTGTCTTGAGGTGTCTGGCACCAAGATGTTGACAAAAGATCCTTTACATCTTCTAAGTTGTGAGGTGTGATCTCCATGGATCAGGCATGTTAGTCCAATCAAGCATTTGTGGGATGTGCTGGACAGAGATCTTGGGAATGGAGGCCAAGTCAACACCTCAAACTTGGTGCTGTGCTCCTTAAACCATCACTAAATCATTGTTGCTTTGTGGTAGGGCACATCACCTTGCTGAAAGAGACCACAGCCATCAGGCAATACAATTTCTATGAAAGCTTTTACACAGCCTGCAACAAGCTTAGTTAGTTGGTAAATGTCAAAGTGACATCCACATTGTTGGCAGTACCCAAGGTTACCCAGCAGAACATTGCCCATAGCATCACACTGCCTCTGCCAATTTCCCTTCTTCCCATCCTGCGCATCCTTGTGCCAGATGTTTCCCTGGCAAGTGACGCATTGTACCTGGCCATCCACTTGATGTAAACAAATGTGATTCATCAGGCCATGCCACCTTCTTCCTTCTTTGCTCTGTGAGGTACATCCTCACATGGATGTACCTGCCTGTCATATAAGCTCAATAGTACCCCCCAGCTGCAGTTATTCAGTTACTCAGTTACAATACTCAGCCTACCACAGTACTGTAATTGACCATGTCCCTTCCTTTATGACCAAAGTGTACACATTTTCAGATAGTTGCTTTCAGCAGGATAGAAAATCATCTCACAAAGCTCAAAGCTCAAATTATCTCAAACATTATCGTGTCAATACGAAACAAAATCTCTGAGCAATTTTTCAGCACTGAATCTGTCTTTTTTGACTTTCTTGGAATTAAGTTAGTTCCAAAACCAAAAGTGGGTACCGTATTTTTCATACACAAGGCGCACTGGATTATAAGGCGCATTAAGCGAAACAAAACAGTCAGAAAAGTGAAACTTTACTCAACTCATTCTTCTTGCTTCCTCCACTTCTGTACCATGGATTCATTAATGTTGAATTCTCTCACAGCTGCTCTATTCCCGTGTTGTTGCAGTATATTATAACTAACCTCATATTGTGGATAGATTACAATATGACTGAAATCAGCTGATTGTAGTGTTCAAGATTGTTCTCCTGACTGAAGTTTGGTCCGTTTACAGTATCCTGCGTTGCGATATAGTGCGGAAAATACAGTATAAAAATAAAGTGTCTGTTGAGTGTATGTTTCTCTGGTCAAAATAAACTAATTCATGTTTTAAACCTGTGTAGGTAGAACTAGCTTGTGATGCTATGCACTACTTTTAGAAATTTTATGGACAAAGCATTTAGTTTAATACTGCATAACTGTCAGTTAAATGCAGTCTTATATATGAATATTTGATCAGTAATGTGTTAAATTCTTTGTGATCAATTTAGAGAATGACTAAATCTCCTTCACCTCACTCTCCCCACTTGACAAGCTGCCACCACTGCCTGCACTTCTCTGTTCTGTTACAATTACAAGATTAATGGACAGGGTGGATTTTGGTGCACAGGAATTAATTGTGTCTCATTTTATTCCCATGCCCCGACAGACGAAACAATCAGGGCAGTAAACCTGGTGGTGATTCTTGTCAACACGAGCGCAGATGCAAATTAATAGATGCTCAACAGGCCATAACTTCCCACAGCAGTCTGGGCAGGTTCAGGATATAGTGGATATACAAAAAACCCTCTTGGCGTGACAGCACTAAAACATTGTTTTGTTGGTTTTCTCCTTCAACCGTTCTCTCAGCTAGGGTCAAAATGTTGTGTACAGCTCATGCATCAACTAAATATTTCTATTTATACTGTAACCTCTAAAAACTATTCTGGCCATTCATTTCAATAAAACATTTACTGCTGAATCTGTAAATGTCAACACATGTTTTGGATTAGACGCCATGCACTAGACACAAGCCTTTAATCCAGTGACCACTTATTTAACTTACGTTGACTTGAACCTGGCAGATCATTTTGAAATGTGATGCTTAGTAGTAGATTTCTTGTAAGTAATGATTACATTTTTTTTCTTTCCTTCTTCTTCTTTTTTTCCTTTTTACAAAGTCCCAAAAGAAAAATAAAAAATAAAACATAATCATATAGACAGACATGCACTTAAATATATAGTATAGTGAATGTTTTCCAGAGAAGAAAAAAAATAATTTTGAAAGTCAGGCAGCCCACTGTTAAACATGCTCTGCATGACTGTTTTTTCTCCCCCCAAAAGGAGGGAGTATGTAATCAGTTTGTTTGTCCGTCTGCCTGTTTGTTAGCAGCCTAGTGTCCACAGTTTTCAAGACATCATTTTCAAACGTTGCGCGATAATGGATACCAATAAGAGCTTGAGCTCTTATTTTTTGTCAAAAATTGGTTAAGGTCAAACTCACATCAAATGTGAAAAATCAGTAAAACCTATATTAGCCAAAACTTTTTATGGAACATTTTCAAACTTCACGACAATGTAATAAGCCCTGGTGGACATGAGTTAATAAGTTGGCCTACACTGTAAACCCAGATTTTGTTTCTAGTTAAACTTCTGAGTGATCATTACTTATACTGTTATGTTTTGTAAAAACCTGCTATCATTACTAAACAACATTAGTTAATTGTACTTTTTAGCTGAAATAGTAAGTGCCACTAATCCGGTTTAGTAGAATTAACTTGGTGTGTTTAGTTTTATAACAAAGGGGAGGGGCCTAATTCAAAACTTCACTGGGCGCCCCACAAGGCCTCTGCAACGGATTCAACGCGGACTCTGCGGGAGGGAAGAAAGCAGACTGTTGCCGACATTTTCTCAGCAGCATTGAACGCCTTGAACGGTTAGTATGTAAAATAAGTAGTATAAATATCTTTGTTGGAACATGCAACACCAAAAAGCTTGGAGGTATTTTTTGACGCTGTCACTTACTGTACGGTTTAAACTTGGTGCATATCGGTAATATATAGGCTACTTATTGCTAGCTAGAGTCCATCTATTATTGTCAGCAGAATAATAAAGTTAGATTTAGTCAGTTTAATTTGTCAACCACAATTACTTTGATATATAGGGTAACATAAGTTTATATTTGCTGAATCAACGATTTAGAACACTATGATGACCCAGGTCAGAAACTCAGAACACGATGTCTTAGAGAAATGATTAACATTAAAAAAAATGTAACAACGTTAAAAACAACATTGTTAGACAAACTTTCTTGTGGCCTTCTGAAGTGTTCTTTAATTTTTCACAACTCTGCTTGGCTTGTTATCAACTTTTACACATACTGCCACCTTTCATTTTTAACATAAAAGGTCTTAAAAGACTAACTAACCTGTAGGAACTCTGTTCTCGTTCTCCCTCACTCTCTCTTACCTATTTACGTGCCAGTTTTATGGTAACACATATATTTTGGTTCTATTACTTTTTGTGTTATACAGCAATATTATTTTGGTCTGATAGTTTTCTTGTTTTATGTTTTACAGATCCTTGTGTTGTGAAGATGCTGTGGAAGTGTAAGTATTGTGAGTTTATGTGTGAGAAAAGGGTTACCTTTTAAAACATTACCGGTTAAAACACGGAAACTATGGAAGAACAGCCCCATTTCCCTGCTTACACCAAGAATGTGTGTGCACATTCAACTCCATGAATGCACTCAAGGTTCACTTAGCAAAGATCCACCAAAAACCCAGGTTCCACAGCCAATATATACTGCACAAGTAACCTTTCAGTGTCAGTCATGTGACTTTTCTGCACCCTGCACAGAAGCAGTCTTCCTCACTCACTTGCGCAGTACACATTTGAAGGTAAATCACAGAGTCCAGTGTCCATTTAATGGCTGCAACTTTCACACCAGTGTGTATTCTACATTTAATGCACACAGAAGTAAAGAGCACAGAACACTCGACTGGAGGATGTTCAGGCCGGAAATTGTTGCTGGTAATGTAACTAATGAAATGGCACAAGAATATCACGAGCCTCCCAATGACACCTCCGAATCGGAAGACAATGAGGACTCTACCAATGAAGATCTTCATGATTTAGAAAAACAGCTGGAGCACAATCTTGCTGCTCTTTTTTAAAGATGCAAACAGTGCTACACATTCCAGAAAATACAGTACAAGAAGTTATAAAACAGCTGCTACAGATTTGTGAACTAGCCCAGCCACTGCTGCATAATGCAGTCAAGGAAATTCTCAAACCACATACAAATGTGGAAGATTCTGTTGTGGAAGAATTAGTAAGGGCTGCTGAAAAGGGTAATGTAATGATGAAATTCTGTGGCAAGAATGGCCCCTTATCAACTACAAAAAGGAGAGCAGCATATGTGAATAAAAACTTTACAGAGGTTAAACCAGTAGAGTACCTTATTGAAAGAGGAAAAAAATGTAGTGCTGTATATGTACCTTTGCATCCAATGCTACAGAAGATGTTGAGTAGGGCAGACATTTTGGATAAAGCTCTTTCCATCCAAAAGCATGTGCAACATGAGTACAGTTCATACAGAGATGGTACATACTGTAATGAAAATGACCTCCTTAAAGGGGATGAATTCAAAATCGCTGTTGGACTATATACAGATGATTTTGAAGTGTCCAACCCTTTGGGAACATCTAGAAAGAAACACAAAATGAGTGCAGTGTATTGGGTGATAGCTAATGTCCCATCAAAGTACAGATCCACACTCCACTCCATCCAGCTTGCTGTCTTGTGTAAAGCCTCTTATGTGAAAGAATTTGGCTATGCAAAAATTCTCCACCCACTCATTCAAGATCTAGCTTCTTTGGAGCAACATGGTGTCTATGTTGAGAAGTTGGGAGAATGTGTTAAAGGGACAGTTGTATATGTGGCTGCAGATAACCTGGCTGCTCATTCTCTGGCAGGATTCTTCGAAAGCTTTACGGTGGACAGATTCTGCAGGTTCTGCATGGCAACAAGGGACGAGATGCAAGCCAAAGAGGTAAATTCAGGTGCTTTTGAACCCCGCACTATTGATGCTCACAATCAGCAGGTGCAGGAGGTAAAGCAGGATCCTACTAAGGCAAAACAATATGGTGTTAAAGGAGAGTGTGTACTGACTGATGGTCTGGAGCATTTTCACGTTGTCCATGGGTATCCCCCGACATCCTCCATGACCTTTTGGAAGGATTGTTCCTGTTGAGCTATCACTCTGCATTTCAAACATGATTTCTAAAAATATTTTACCATAGACACACTGAACTATGCTATAAAAGCTTTTGAATATGCCTTTGATGACAAAACTGACCAGCCTCAGCCAATTTCCCACAGCTTCTCTACCAAAGGGACCATTGGTGGCAATGGCCATGAGAACTGGGCTCTACTTAGGCTGCTCCCACTTATCATTGGCCATAAAGTCCCTGAGGGAGACGATGCATGGAACATTTTACTGCTCCTAAAAGAGATTGTTGAGTTGGCTGTTGCAACAAAGCACACTGAAGAGTCAGTACATTTCCTTGACTGCAAAGTGTCAGAACACAGAGAATTGTTGCAAACAACATTCCCAGATTTTAGATTACGGCCAAAACATCACTACCTCGAGCATTACCCCGAGCTGATCAAAGCATTTGGTCCCCTTTCAGACGTTTGGACAATGCGATTTGAGGGGAAACACAAATTCTTCAAACGGGTCATACGTAATGCCCACAACTTCAAAAAATGTAGCTCTGACATTGGCTGTTAAGCATCAGAAAATGATGGCTTACTATTTGGACACAAGTTCATTTTTCAGGCCATCAGTTGAAATGGACAAGGTCACTACAGCATCAATCAGATCTTATCCTGAGGATGTCCAACAGGTTTTCTGCCGGAAAGTTCCTCAGCTCACATCAGTGCTTGTTGCATCATCAGTCTCTGTAGATGGAGTTACATATCGTTCTGGCATGATAGTCTCTGTTGGTTCATGCGCTGGGCTACCTTCATTTAGGCAGATCAAACAGATAGTGGCACTCAACACCGAGATCCTGTTTATTTGTAATGAGATGACTGCTTGGTACCACGAGCATCTGAGGTCTTTTGAACTCATCTGTGACAGCAGGAACCCCTCTCTGTGTGTGGTGCAGCTGAAAGATCTAAATGATGTGTTCCCTCTTCCAGCATACACATATGGTCAACATTTAGTAGTGACCCTCAAGCGTCATATTATATGCTAAAAAGCAAAAGTGTGGTTTCTGCAATCAGTCTAGACTGTAAGGTTTTTGTCTAATTTTAGAGCTCATGATGAAATATATAATAATACAGTCTGAGAAGGGTTTTATATTTTTCATAAATGTCTGACTATTTTAGTAAATGTTTTTCTTGTACATTTGAGTAGGGGGCTTCTATAGAAATAGACTAAAAATGGAATTACCACTTAAATCTCAGGATAAATCATAATTTTCTTATCTTACATAGAACACCAAGACAAACAACAAAGTCATGTACCACACAGACACAAGCAACACCAACAAAAACAACACACATTTATTGGATGTACAACTTCAATCTCATGGACATCCATAGTTTTTCCCCCTCTGGATAGTACTCATAACTTGTTTCTGTGTTGGTGATAGTTCAGCTTGTTCAGTGTTTTCCAAAGCCCAGTATGATGCTCTCAAATATTTTGACTTGAAATCATAAACACTTCTATCATTTAAGTTATCTTAATTATTTTCATAGTGATGTTTCTTCTGAAGGAAAAAAGTGTACTGAATTTAGGCAACAAATGCATTAATCAACTATTTTTGTGATGCACATAGTGATTGTTTAGCCGTTAAATTCCTTTTTTATATATGTAAAGTTATATTCTAATTGTTGTTTCTATTTCCAAGATGACTGCAAACCAGAAAATGACCATGAGAGTCATTCTAACAGAGGCAGATATAAGGAAAGTCATCCTACATTCAAGGCCTTCTACAGTAAAAGACTTGATAACCAAGCTTCGAGAGTCACTGGGACTTCAATACAACTTCAGTCTCCAATTCCAAGACCCTGAATTCAATAATGAACTATGTAATCTAACAGATCTTCAAGAACTTCCAGAAAAACCAACCATTAAAGTCCTGCCTGTCTTTGACCTGGTGCCTGTCTCATCTGATGACGTCTTTAGCGACACAAGTACTGCAGATACAGAGATACTCTCACATTCACCTCAGGATCGACGTGAACCATGGCCAGAATTTTTTGACATTCCAACATTTTTCTGTTGATGTGGAGTATAGACTGAGGCAAGCAGATTTGCTGTTTATGAGTGAAGGAACACACCTTAAGGTCTCAAAAGAGCTGAAACATGAGATACTAGAGAGACTGGCAGAAAGCATGTATAGCTACACAGCATACCCAACTGCTGCTCAGTTTGAAAGTGTTGCAACAGCACTGATAAACAAACACCCCTGTCTCCAGGAGCGAGGCTCTGTCACTCGCTGTTGTGGTTGGAAAAATAGTCTAAAGCATAAAATGGGAAATTATAGAACAAAGCGCAGGCAATCAGGATGCCTTGATGTTGCAGTAAATGCCGGTAAGCGGGGAAGGCATTCATCAGATGGACAACCAGCAAACAAGCGGATAAAAAGGCAAAGAAAGGTGAAATCAACTACTTGCCCAACTTTCCGGATGGATTTGATCAAGCTGCCCTGGAAGAGGCCCGTAAGGACTTGGCTGATGAAATGCAGAAGAGAACCCCAAATGGACTTCTTGTAAAACAAAAGATGGATCAGACTTTTGCTTTGAGAAGAAAAGAGGTTGTGGACTCTGAACCCCCCATAAACATGATGGTGAAACGCTGGCCTGCCCTCTTCACAGAAGATCAGGTATGTTCACAAAAGCAAAGATAACTAATAACTATCTGTGTTTTATATAATGTGCCTAGATGTCGATTTCTTTTGACCCCTTTAAGGAAAACATGGATGACTTTAATGTGGAGCATGTCGTTTATACATAGAAACATCAAAACTTAAAATTCCACAAAATGACATTCATGGCTGTTTCTCCAGCTCTACTTTGCAGATGGCTTGTCTTGTACAGGTTGGTTATGTTAAGTGCTTTTTTTTTACTCTCTCTCTCTTTCTGTATTTTTCAGGTGTTCATGGAGTTCAGCAGGATTGTGGGCAAGAACCTCAAGCAGGAATTTTATGAGAACATCGATCGGCACAGTCCTCGTTTCCTTGAGTTATTTCGTTCCAAGAGAGGGAATGTTGGACAGTTGTTGACTCAGATTTCACAACAGACCAATGTAAGTTCATACAAATTATGTTTAGTATTGTTCTTTACAGGTTTTACAAACATCATAGTCCCAGTCTATAGTTTGTGTAATTCAGTTTATTGTTGATCAGTAGCTTTCTTACTGATAAGTTATTTTGTTTTATTTTAGTCGTCTAATTTGTTATTCTGTTTCATTCCCAAAGACTACTGACCCAACTGCAATCCGGACACAGGTGCTCAGAGGGCTTCCAATCATCCTGGGGACAATCCTTCAACCTTCTTCAAAGCAGGCTTTGTAAGTACACTCTTGTGTTCTTTTAGCCAAACGTCTCCTGGCACAGCTTCACCCACATGCAAGGTGCACAGAGAAGGTCAAGAGTTGATTGGACAGACGCCTGCAGTAAATAAAACGCTTTGAGGTTATAGGAAACAATAATCAACCTGGAAATGCACAAAATATATTTGGAAAAAGAACAAAAGAAAAATAATATGAAAAATAAAATATCAAAAGGAATGCAAAGAAAGAATGTCTAAGTATAAAAGGAAGTAATTAACACAATTAGAATGGAATTAGAACCGGATCAAGTCTGAAAAATCACTTATACTGATCCAGTTCAAATTGCTTTTGACCCAATTAAATTGAAGGTACCACCCCTACATTTTGATTGGTGTATCGACGTTCCTTCCTATATTATGCTGCATATTTAAACGCTGGTTGGTTGGTTGTTGTTTTTTGTTTCAATAACCCTGTCAATCTACTTATGAAGATTGTTTTATAGCACTTCCAAGTGTTCCCGAAGCCTCTATTCCACTCTTTTCTTTTACATTTCACTATGACACTCTCATGGTATCATGATTGAAGTTTATTTTTGTAACGAGTATTCTAATGATTATGTACTTTTGTTTTACAAGGAATCAGATGCTGATTTTTTCCGTGACCTTGACATCGGGATTCTTCTCACTGAGCGTGAAGAGGCTGTGCTCACATCTGCCCAGCATCCAAGTCCAACCTTGTTGAAAATTATCATTGAGGGAGAAGTCGTGATGGAAAACATCCAAGATCTGCCTAAAGCAATGTGCATTCTGTTTGGACTCACGTATGCACTCCATCTTAACTATCCTAAAAGTATGAAGCTGACCTTTCTGTTCATCCAACAGATTTTGCTCTCATTAGGCCACACTGACCTAAAGCCAAAGATACAATCTTTGAAAAATCAGCTTACAATGTAAAGTGATGTCATCTCTACTGTGACATGTTTGTTTTTTTTTCCTCACCTTTTGGTTCTGTAAAACAGCCCAACAAAAAGGCACAAAACGCAGAAACAGACACATTCAGCACCCAGTCAGAACAGTCCCATACAACACCTACAAACAAAAAACACTACACATAAACTTCTATACACACAAACACACACACACACACACTTAGATGCTTTAGAAGTGAGCAGAAGCATGTGACGTGAAAGTAAAAATTGAAGAGTTGTACCTGAAAGACAGACATTGTTTAAGTTGTTGCATCATAAGTCTTTGTAGATGGAGTTGGATATTGTTCTAATTAGAAAGTCTTTGTTAGTATGTCTGTTGACCTGCCTTAATGTAGGCAGATGGTGCAGATCCTGTTTGTAACAGGGAATTTTTGGGAATTCTGTTTTTTGTTGGTTGTTACATTCACCTACCACACAACACACACACATTCAACTACCACACAAACACACACACATTCAACTACCACACAAACACACACACATTCAACTACCACACAAACACACACACATTCAACTACCACACAGACAAATTAACATTGGCTTTGTTGTGGCTTTTTCTTAAAAATAAAATGCATTGGAGCATTTGAAGATTTTGTTTTTTTTCCTATCCAACTTCATTGTAACAATGTTTTTATAATTCATAAAAAGTTATTTTGTTAGAGGAAAATACAATCTAATTTTTTTAGTAAGTACCAGTAACAAGTAATATCTTGTTATTCAATAATTCTGACTACACAAAAAAATATGAATATGAAAATTCATGTTATATTAATACAGCTAAAAGTATTTAGTTTCAGCTTGTGTAAAAACGTAGTATTCCATGTTAATAAAACTAAAAATATTTAGTTTTAGCTTGTGTAAAAACTTAACATTCCATGTTAGTTAAACTAAACCTATTTAGTTTCAGCTTGTGTAAAAACGTAGTATTCCATGTTAATAAAACTAAAAATATTTAGTTTCAGCTTGTGTAAAAACTTATGATTCCAAGTTGGTCAAACTAAACCTATTTAGTTTCAGCTTGTGTAAAAACTTAACATTCCATGTTAGTTAAACTAAACGTATTTAGTTTCAGCTTGTGTAAAAACTAAAGTGGTATAAGGCAACGGGTTTCCTCGCAATTTGCGAGTAAAGTCAACTAATTCGGGTTAAGAGTGTAAGTATTTGACCATGACTTTCATTGTTAGCGTTCCATGTCAAAGTTGACCTTGGAAAGAAAAATTCAAGAAACCATATTAAGTTATATATCACATAAAAGGGCATGGAGAGAGCTGTAAAACACACTGTTTTATTTCTCAATATGATGCCCTGTGATTTGAAAATGATGCTGTGAAGTTTCACAAAGTCACACACTGCAAAAATACATCTTAGAGTCTTTAGTTTTTACAGCTTACACAAGCCAGAGCTTTCAGTCAGTTCTGCTTCAATCATAAAGATAATCAAAAGCTCAATTTTAGTATGCATTCTTTCAAGGTTATAAGTCAAAGTTCAGGGTCACACAATGTTGGAAAAAGTTTTCTTTTCCATTGGATCATCTCCAAACTTTAAAGTGATCTATTAATAATTGGGGAAATGAGCACTTTCTTTGTTTATTGCTTTAATACATTTTTTTAAATATGTCTACACAATGACACAAAGACAATAATATGCTACACTAGACTGTAGGGATGGAAATAGACCCTGTGCATGAGAAAATGCTAACTTTCTGTTTTAAGACCAGATGTAGAGTTGTACATTTCTGGTAGCTTTATTTTGCGGTCAATCGCTGCTGCGAAGATGGATTCCCAAATCATGTCCAAAACATGAAAAAGGAACGATCGCGTTGAGAGCAGAAGGTGGGAACACTCACCATTACTGTGTCATAAAAAATCAAATGATCAATTTTGACGTTTGAAGAGTGTAGATCGATTGGTTGTTTACATCACTCAACACAAGCAGAACTGCATTACAAAATTAGAAGACACATTGTTCACATTCAGAAGCACATCTCTGCATAGTGATAGTTCTTATGATTTAAACAGGCAAATGTTCAGCACTCAAACTACAGGTGAATAATAGTCAAAGCCAGATGTTTCCCCCGTTATGTCGACATCAGCTAGTCAAGTACACACCTACACAGCATGTCAACAAACAGTGAAATAAAAGCCACAGAAAAAAATGAATGAATGATTGCTGGTAAGGGTCTCTATATATTAGTATTTACAACGGGTATGGTTGTGGCGTACCTTCAAAATTTACAGTGGTCCCTCGCTATGACGCGGTTCACCTTTTGCAGCCTCGCTGTTTTGCAGATTTTTTTGGTGCAATTTTGCATGCTTTTTTTTTTTTTTTTTTTACAGCGCATTGTGTTCTGCGTCCTGATCGGCTGTAGGCCACTGTCGATCTCCTCTGTGCCCTCTCTCCTGTACAGTACAGAATCACTACATCGCTAGCAGTGTGATTCTTAAGTGCTGTACTGTATATTTGTAAGTTTTCTTCCCAACAAGCACAACAATGTCGACGAAACGTTTTGCACCATCAAAGGCACCTGCGATAGCACCCAAAAGGCAGAGGAAGATAACCATCGCACAAAAAATGGACTTCTGATTCATTGATTCATTAATGATTCATTAATGTTGAATTCTCTGGCAGCTGCTCTATTCCCATGTTCTGGACCTGAAAACAGGGTTTGATCTTTGGTTTCATTCTATAATACTGGACTTATTTTTCTACAAAGGTTTGAACTTTGAGAGAGTTTAAACAATAGAGAAAAGTGTGAAAATGTTCATGCCTGTCTGAAGAAAAGTGTGTAGTGAGGAGTTATACAGCCTTAAAACATCTATAATAATTGTAAAATCCCTATGATGACACACATCTCTAAGATCTTTCTCTTAGTAGAATACAAAGCTGACAGCACAAAGCAAAGACGAAAACCAGCACAAAAAAGCAATCGCCACAGTGATTCTGCTTCCAAAACATGAACAGGTAGAAAGGGACGCTGCAGCCTGATTGCTCGTCTGCTTGTTACCTGGTGAAGTTAAGGCTCTGGCTGCTAGGGTTGGCATTCACTCAGTTTTCAATCTGATTTCTTGCTAGCTTAGTGTTAGCATGTCATCTAGCAGCATAATACAGTTGTTTTACACTTTACCATTCATCTTGTCCTTTTGTCCCACAGGCATTTTTAGCCCATATTTGAATGAATGAATGAATGAATCAAAGTACCCCCAAAGATTTCTTACTTTTTTTGACAATATTTGCTGTTTGTGTGACACACTACTAAAAATAAAAAAAACCCATACAGTACTTGGTTGACATGTAATATTCTAACGACAAACGTATAGATATCCGCCCCCGCCCCCGCAAAATAGTTTGTTCCAGCTCACCTCTCCCCTACTCTGGCTCTAGCGCCCTTTCTGCCAGGGCGATGCTGGCTGAGACACAGGGGAGCGGAGGTGTTGACTGCCGGGCTTAAAACAGGACATTTTAGCTGCATTTAACCTTAAGTTACTCTTTATATAGTTAGGTAGGACTCAGGCCATGTTTCTTTTTAGCTGAAAAACCTTACACCCAGGTAACCTACAGTGTTGAAAGCGTGTTTTCCGATGATGTTTGCTACCCTACAATCTGTCCTACTCTGTAGTAAAATCAGTGACATTTCTGTTGCTCCCATTGAAATTTATATAGCCTATTTAAAATCAAAACTTAAAATTGTCCGTAGCCTGCTGTTGTTACCACTGTCCTGTTTGAAATGGAATGAGAGAAGCTGGTTATTTTGTCATATGTGCATGTGCCCAAGGTACTAACTAGCTAACTGACTGGATGCCCATTAACCTTATGACTCCTGTTGTGTGTGTGTCTCTGTGTGTGTGTGTGTGTGTGTGTGTGTGTGTGTGTGTTGTGTGGATGTAATGGATATATGGAAGTTTTTTCAAAAACAGGAACCACATTCAGGTAAAAAGTGTAAGATCAAATGATCCGTCAATAAAGGATAATGTTGGATCAGTGTTTCAATATTTATATCTTTTATTAGATGTTCATGTGGTTTGGTTATTTTTTTCATATTAATGTAATTTTTTTAATCTAATTGAATACAATCTACTTGTGTATGATTGTCAATCTAAAGAGGGAGAGAGGAAAGAGGGGGACGTGAGGAGAAAGGTCAGGAAGAATCAGGTAAGAAAACAGACAGGGAACAGTGACAGGCAAAACAAACTGTTAAAATGACAAAGAAAAAAACCTAATTTTACTCACACAATCTGGAAGTTGTGTCCTCCCTATATTAAAGCTGCTATACAGAATCTGCAAAACAAACTGGGTTGAAACATTTTTGACCCTCTTTAACAACATTCCAACATAACATTATCATTGATTGGGGAGATTAAAATTAATGATATATTTTTATGTGGTTCAGCCACAACTCTCCTAAAACCTCAGCCAGTAATAGGTAGGCCAACTTTTGGACCATCTAGTTGTCTGTATGTCTGCTGCAGTACGTGCACCACATTTGCGCTCTATCAGAAAGTGCCAAACAGCCCTGGTGGAGTGAGGAGCTGTAAAGAGAAGCAGAGTGCTCTGTTTATATTCTAAAAATGTTTTAAGCTATCTTGTTTTAAAAATTTCTGTACAGCAGTTTTAAATGTTTTCCAAAAGCACACATACACTTACCTTATCAGTGTTTCTCAAACTTTTTACAGTGTGTACCACCTGATAAAATATCAAGCTCTCCCAAGTACCACTATGAAAGCATGAAACTCATAAATCTTACAACACAAAATTAGTATTAGTAAATTAGCAAAATTAGTATCTGCAGTAAAGATTTTTTCATACATTGTATACATTGTACCATAGGCAAAGTTGCATAACTTTTTATAATTGTTTTATTAATATTTTGTACATTTGTATATTTCAAGGCCTCTTCTATTTTTGGAGTGTATTTTTATGTATCTGTATTATATTATACATACACATTAAAAGTGAATCTCTGTCCAAAAAATGCACTCAGTTTACTTTTTACTCACTATGAGTATCATGCATTATTCTCCCCCAGTAATTAAGGTTAGGATATGTATTTTTTTTTTTTAATTCCAATTCATTCTTCTTTTGCAGCATTTAAATAACCTTTATGAGATTTGATGGTTTTGTTACAGACCTTTCAAAAAAGTGTTTTGCTTTTCTTTCACAAATGTGGGGATTAAATTGTGTTAAAATGTACAAAACAGTGATGTCATGTTTTGTGATGAGGACCCAGGCACAGAGAGACTTGATGAATTTAAGAATCTTATGATTTAATCAAGAAATTTGCAGACTTGCACAGAGATGGCAAAATTATGATGACTGATAATGGAGACAAAGACAACAGACGATGAGGACAGGGAGGAACAGGGGTTTAAATGCACCAAGGAGACAGTCATAGAGAACTCGGGACAACTGGAGACATTTAGGAATGCAGGGACTGACAGAGACAGGGAAGAAGTCTCATCATGACGAGTAAAGTTTATCTTGCCTGGCTGGGCAGCTCTCTGGGTGCTCAGCACCCCCAAAGCTCTGATCCTAGAATCGCCCCTGTTTTGTCCAATAAAAACAAATGCCCATATCCATGCTCCAGACCACGTAGTTTTTTTTTTCTCCTCTGACACTCAAACTGAAATCAGCTGATTGTAGTGTGAGTTCAAGAACCAATAACCAGGATTGACAGCCAGGTAGACTAATAATTCCAAGGAACTGGGCTACTGAGAACCAGTTTTCCATAAGAACCGGTTCTTGATTCCCATCCCTACTAGACTGCTTGTCCCCTTACAAGGGATTTATAGTTCAGCAGGAAATCTATGTCACAACTACACTGTAAAGTTTATGCTGTAACCTACAGCTATTGTGACTGGCCTGTTCAGTACTATCTATTCCTCCATTCCCGCATCTTCTTTTTCAATTTATAAGTGAGATTATATTATATACAACCACACAGTAATTAACACATAACCTACATTGACCACCTATGGAGGTTATGTTGTAGATGCTACAAACATTCCCAGGAGTCTAAATCAGGTCTAAGAAATCGAGTACTGGGCTGAACACTTTAAATATCAACTCTGTGGGATATAACTTGTTGGCAGCAGGCGGGGCTTAAAGGTAAGCTAAAAAAACAAAAAAACAAACAAAAATAAAAAGAGAAAAACATGTAGGGTATATTTAATGGTGCACTGACTGTGGTCTCTGTTTTATCTTCACAAAGAATGGTGTGCAGTCTTTCAGTCAGTGTGAAGTCTAAAACAATCCTTTTTCACACAGAGAATCTCAACTTGGCCTATTACTGGCTCTACAGTGTTGGAGAATGTCAAGGATCCTTTGAGCCATTTTGAGTTTCCAGTGATAGATATTGGCAAACAGCTTGCCTATGTGAGTAAGGATAACCTTCCATTTGATCAATTTTGCACCCGTCTCTAAGACTATACCCTCCAATAAATCAATAGCCTAGATGTGTTTGTCCTGGTGCTTTTCATTCTCCTCAAGCCCCTTCCATACGCTCCTGTCCTGAAGTACCTTTCTTTCCCTTTGCTACTCTCAACACACTGCCTTTGATATCCATGTTCCTTTGTTCTTTTGCATCTTGGTTTTAAGCTTATTTGTTAGATGTGATCTAGAAGCTGTTGCAAATTAGGTTTTCGTAATTTGTCATGATACAGTATTTCACAGTATTTTCCACTGTTTGTCATCAAACAGTACTTCAGACTTAGCTGCTTGTTTTGGTTAATTTTTTAGGGAACAAAGGAAACTTTCTGTAAGCTGCAGCAAGGGAGAAGGAGTTTGGGACTGTGAAAGCAACAAATATGGAAAACCACAAACAGAAGGAATTTGATTGAGAGTCAGGGCAAGTTTATTATCAAACAATGAAGTAAGGCACTGAAAACAACAAGACTTGGGGTGTTAGTGTATTAATATGTTCCCATAAAGAACAATCTAGCCTGGTGGGGGGGGCAATAACATAAAGATATATATTTTGCTTTTAATTTCACGTTACAACACAGTCATTATTTTGTAATACTCACAGGAACAAGTTTGTAGATGCTGCAATTACATTTCCCGAACAAAATACTCAGCCACACAATTCCCGCAGGATGACTCGTCCCTTTTTATCTCTACTGAGATTCCGAAGAAGGGGGTGTTTTCTAATGTCTTCAAATAATCTCATAGAGCTTCAGCCACATATACCAATTATTAATTAGAAACTAGAAGCTTCACTGGGAGCTTTCCTTGTTGAAAGTAAAGAAAAAAAAAAGGAAAAGAAAAACAAGGCGTACATCATCCCATAGTTCAAACTTCAAGTCATTTAAACGTAGGATGTACAACAGGTGTATAGCTAGATAAATCAAGGCATCTTCACTCAGATTGTGTAGTGTCTTACACAGTGACACAATTTCATGAGATTCTTGTCCTGTGTTTCAGTAACGTCTTATTTAAATGCTTATTACTGCATTTGTATGTATATTAAAAATCCACTTTAAAAATGTAAGTGCTTTGAGAGTATGAATCAGTACGTAGATTAACAGGACATTTCCTAATAAACTTAATAAACACACACACAGTATAAAGTAATGTACAAAACAATTTTTTCAATATATCTTGTGTTTTGCCATGCATTGTCGCAGATTAGCAATTTGGGAGATAAAAGGATGTAATTAACATTTTGCGGGGGGGATCCGACATGCCTTAAAAACCTAGTACTTGCCCTTATCAGAAGTCTAAATAGCCTCCTGGCACCTTTCAATGTGGAGGAATAGTGGTTTTACTCTGAGTCCCTCTCTATGACCAACTCTTCCCCCTAAACCGAAAGGCGGGCCCAGTTAACCTTCAGAGGAAGCTAATTTCCACTGTTTGTATCAGCAGTTTCATTCTTTTGGTTACTACCCAGAGCTTGTGGCCATATAGATCAAATATAGGATGAACTTGTCAATTGTTGTCTTGTCTTTTTTTCTCCATAGCGTTTTTCTGAATTACTCTTTGTCTGGCCCCTTACCCAGGACCAATTTGTCTCGAGAGTCCCTACCAGGAGCAAACCCCTTAACTACTTCAACACACAAGCCTCTCACAGATGCTTACATTTGTGATGTCATGAAAGTTTTAATTTTGCTGCTAACCCGTAATTATTGAGCATCATCGTAATGAAAGAAGCATGTACTCTGATAATTCCAGTTAAATACCCACTACTACACCATTGTAGCTGTTGACCATTTGTTTGCAGTTTGGCTAACACATTTTAGCTACCACAAATCAAACTAACTATATAGCCAAAAATATTAGCTTATCTGCCTTCGTGCACATAGAACTTGAATGACGTCCCATTCTAAACTCATAGGGTTTAATGTGGTGTTGACTCACCCTTTGCAGCTATAACAGGTTTAAGTCTTCTGTGAAGCTTTTCCACAAGGTTTAGAAAAGTGTTTATAGGATTTTTTGACCATTCTTTCAGAACTGAATTTGTTAGGTCAGACACTGATGTTAATGGCAAGGCCTGGCTCACAGCTCAGTAGTAAGTGAAAGTTGGCGACCTCTTCTTAGTATCTGCCCAAGCAACCAGTGGCTCCACTTTGTGATTTTACATGGCCTACCACTTCATGGCTGAGTGGCTGTCATTCCCAGTCACTTCCACTTTTTCATGCTACCATTAACAGTCTGCTTGCCTAGGTGCTTAACTTTCTGTATCTGAAATCTTTAACTATGGAAGCGATTAGAACAACTGAATTCAATGATTTGGGTGGGTGAGTGAATACTTTCGGCAATATGTTGTATTTTGAGTGACATATGATGTTTTCTAAACTTGCAGATCAACAAAAAATAAATAGATATTTACTGTATACAACAGTCCAAACAGATAGAGTCCAAAAACGTGAACAGAGTTTTTTCACAGGTTCCTATGTGAAAAACTAAGTACACCCCTTGAGGTTTTAGCAGCAATTACTTAAAGTAATCATTTTCTTTATGACTTTATTAGTCTGTGGGGGATTTTTGGCAGAGTGGATTTTGGAACCATTTTTTGTAGGAGATTTTGGAAGAGTGCACTCTTCTTTATAACATTGTTTCAGTTTATTGTGGTTTGCAGGCACTTGTCTATGCACAGCCTCATAGGGGGGTGAAGGTTCATTGCAACACCTTGATTCGTTTGTTTTTCGGACAGTCTATTGTGGATTTGCTTGTGTGCTTCAGCCCATTGTCCTTTTACATGAACTACAGCCAAGTTTTAGATGTCAGAAAATGGCCCCAGATTTGACTCTGTGGTAATAAGAAGAGTTTGTGGTCAACCAAAAACTGCAAGGTTTTCAGTGTTTACTTATTTTTTTTTTTTTTTTAAAGCAAGTTATTGTAAGTTATTGTTTGTTCAGTCTCAGACTTTGATTCATGTTCTATGAAGAACATATAATGTAACCCATGTTTAATGATGTCCCACTGTACCCCCCCTACACATTTACATTACATGTTTTTTCCATCCATATATTGGTTAGTGATTTTTTCTTTTTGTCATAAAAAATGAATATACCAATATAATATATAATATATTTGGTATATATAATATACCAAATATAAACCAAGGGTGGGGGGAATCAATACAGCATAGTACCGAAAGTCTTGTGGAAACTTTATTTTTCTCATGAAATTGTGTTCAGTACAGGAAAGCTTTGGTAAAATGATCTTCAAAGCCCTATGTGTTAACATATGCAAGGAATTTGCATATTTTACTGAAAAAAGTGGGTGCAACAAGTAATATACACAAACATTCGATGAGTAGACAATACACAATGCATAGCTTTACAAAGATGAAATGAAACAATATATATATAAAAAAATCAAATACATCTGTTAGCAATGTTACACCCCACCCTAAGCAAAGGTGGTTTGATAAACTAGAGTCCAGAACAGCTGGCAGTTGCCCAAAATGCTAATCAGTTTCCATATCTACCTAAGAAAAAGCAAACAGTTCTGCCAATATTTTATCTATATATGCTTGAAATTAGACATTGGTTGCTCTCATTTATTAGATTTTTAATCGTTGTTGATCTCATATCAGTTTTGTACAAAAAGAATCAGGTTCAGGTATGTATTCTGCTAAAAAGAGAATTCAAATCATTACTGCTACCATTAACCAGAGAGAAAATTAAAGAAAAAAATGTGGGTTGCAAGAATTATTTACTAACGGCTGCACCAGCAATAGACACAGACAGAAGCAGGAAAGCCAGGCTGCAGGAAAGGGACGGAGATCTGAAGAAGTTCCCAATTTATCATTCACTACGACTGCCAAAAGTTCATAAACAAAAAGTGCATATTTCAAAATATGAACCAAATATGTAGAATAGTAGATTTAAAATTACAAAGGAATAAATGGTTAAGATTGCGTTTAATAAATGATATAGCCGCTGGTGAGGAAAGTAAGTTGTTTCAAAGAACTTCATAAATTTGGATTTGTTTATTCAAGATGTGGACATAACTGCACAGCAGGCTATCTCTGACTGAGTATTGTTGTTTAATGAGAAGGAATGAAATAAGCATATATAGCTGTCATGAAACAGCATAAAATCTAAATCATTTGTATTTGTGCTACAGCCACATATGAGACACTTTTACTATGTTGTAAATAGTGCAAATATAGTATAGTCAGACAAAAGCCTGCTGTACTGTGATCACATGCAGACTAAGTTGGACAACAGTTCCAGTTTTTCGACATTTCCTACATTAATTTGTTTCCTAAGTTTGGCTAAGTGTAGATGTTTGAGTGTGTACCACAGCCTAGCCATGTGTCTGTGTAGAATCTCAGTCATCCAGCTCGTGGTAGTCTGAGCATATGAAATGAAAAACCTGCATTTCTTTTCGGTTTATAAAGATGTTTCACCTCTCATCCAATAGGTTTCTTCAGTTCTGCACAAAGAAGTACAGTTGGTGTCAATTTAGCTGCTTAAAACCACAAACTGGGCCCTACTGAAATTTTTCTAGACCAGAAAATTCTTGCGTTTGACTACAAGAGCCTTCTCGTCTCTGTTATTATCCTTCAGAAAATTCATAGTACCTGTGTCCATGATCTTCTTCTGTACAGGGCCTGATGACAAATGGCAAAGTGCATTTCTCATTCTTGTTAACCAAGTGGCTAGTGCTCTTAATGAGAACTATTAAAGGTAAAGTGTCATTACTGGAGTACTGTGTCTATTCATTACAGCCATCAATGTCTATTGATGTCTTTCTTCATCTAATCATAGAAGTTGTCTGTGAGCACTTGTCTTCATCTATAACCTCTGCCTCACATAACACCAGATTAATGTCAAATGACTTCCTTTTTCCTGCATTTAGTTGTGCGAGCACTGTATACCGGTGCTCGCAAAACATGGCTGTTAGACGAGCTAGACAGATGGAGAGATACTCATGTTAATAACCTGAGCTGGTTTACATAAAGTTCTGATACAACTTTCTCTTGATTGCAACAAAAACTGAATGTAGTTTAGCGAGACTTACTAATAAAGCCTCTGAGGTCAATTGAAAACAGAGGTAGTTAGAACTCAGAGGGTTAATATAACTATACACATGCTCTGTATGCTCATATTTGTGTGAATACACACATAAGCCAGACCACTGAAACCATAGAAACACTAAATGGTGAAATGAGTATCTCATAACAAAGTAAGTGTGTATAACAATGCAATGTTCTCTTGGAAAACTTGGTAGTGGCATTCATGTGAATGTTACCTTGACAATACCACTTATTTAAAGATTTTTTGCAAACAGAGCACACTGAAGAAGTCATTTGTATGAGTGACGAAACATTTCTCCAACTAAAAACACTACACCCAGATGAACAGAATCAACTTTTTGGGAAAGCACACCACACCATAGCAACACTCATGCTTTCATGGCTGCCCCAATCCCCACAATGCACTCTGTAACAGTAAAAACTGATCAATAGCAGCTTGGCTTCATCAGTATCCCCAAATCCCAGTCAAATCAAACATCCACATAGGCACCAAACTGCAACATGCAAGACAAAAAAAAAAAAAACTCACTGCCAACCTGGTGCCATATACTGCTTGTATGATAAACCACAGAGCACAGGAAGGACCTATGCAATATTAGGCAAGTGATTTTAATGTTGTTGCAGAACTAGTTTGAAATAAAGCCATTTTCCAAGACATGCTTTAAGCCTAGACCAGCAGAAACATGTATGACATTATGTCCATCTATTCATCCATCCATTTTCTTAAATTAAACTCAGCTCACAGTGGAGCTGGAAGGGTTCCAGCTATATCTTTAACCATTTTTGATAGCAAGGTGATTGCACAGATCAACTCGTGGGAGATGGCCTGTCTCCAAACAATCACTATGTGAGGAGAATCCTTAGAGAAAGAATGGTGAAGGTTTGCTCTGTGGTTTACATATATATATATATATCTATATATATCTATATATAGATATATATAGATATATATAGATATATATATGCGTTTCTGGTTCCAAAGGGTATTCCCCAGTGCAGAAATGTTTGTACGGCTGTGTTGAGGATACTTGCATAGCTCTAACTGTCTACCTGTGCATGCCCCTCTCTAAACTCGACAAAATACTTCCCTGAGAACCCTTGCAGGTTGAGTGCAATTTGTCAGCCACACCCCTTAACAACAGTTCTCCTCAATATGCTTGCTCTTGGTAATTTGGCTGGTTACTACTTCATTGGCCAGGAAAAGAATAGGCCCCAAGGGATCTGCTAATTTTTAAGGGCTTGAGTGACTGGTAACAACCATGGAAGGCACAAACTATAACCTTTACTGTTACACAAAGAGTTGGATTCTTCAGATGTAGTTCTCCACTCATACATGGGAAACTAGATGAAGAACCCCAAACCTTCTTTTATATCCTTTTCATGGGACCATACCATACTCTGTTCCTCTCTTAAGGAAGTGGAAGATATAGCCTACTTCCTATGAGAAGGTTACTATGCCAGTGCCCACTCATATATATTGTTAATGAATTAAATCAGATTTTTCTATGAAGGTATCGGTTTGTTTAAAGTTGAAATTACTCAGTAATCAATGTATATTTACTAGTACAACATAATTTTTTGGATAAATAACCTAAAAAAATACTTACTGTACCTTTAAAAAAAGAAAAATAAATAAGTAGCATGTTTCTTGAGCACCACAGGCTTTTTATGGTTGTTTTCAATGTTCTTTTCTGTGTAATCATAGTTCATTTCATTTATGTTAATCTGTTTGGCAAGGACCTTGGGCAAGATTTAGAAACCATAAAAGTGTGGCACTGTCATGAGTAACACATCTGTGCTGTTTCACCCTGAATAATGATGAATAATAATGACTTCAGAGACTAATGTCTTTTTATTTTGGCTAATGTAATGATATGGTGCCGTCAAGAAGTGATTCACAATGCTGCATGGACCATACGGCAGCAACAGTATATTAGGAGCCCCTCAAGAGAAAATAAACTTATTGCCTTTGTTCACAGTAAAATATAAAACACGGTGACCTCATTAGTGATTTCATAGAATGCGACAAAGCCACTGAGTTATTTGTTATTAAGATAGCTAAAATGAATTGCAGGTCATTGTCTGTTAAAGAATAAATATTTACAACTTAAAAATAAAATTCCAGTTTAATCTGGACTTTCCAACAGTAGCATAGTGGCAAATGATAGGTAGTATAGTGGAAAACAGCTATGTACTACTGATTGAATCACCTTGCAATTTTAATGATTTATAAAGTTGCAGTATGGGCAGGCTGTGGAATGATGTGGAGTTAATTTATTTGCATTAGTAGAGATAAAAGTTGAGCCTCCTTCTTACACATTTCATTACCCCCTCCAGTAGGCGCAGTATATATAGATATGTGACTATTAAGGCAATCTATCAGTCATTTCAGATGCTTTGGATTCTTGTTGTCTACTGCTTTTCAACCTTGGATGCTCATTTGTCCCTCCATCCCCTCGGCGTCCTATTACATGCATCCTCTAATGAAGCAGGAATGGAATTACTGTTTGTTATATCAGCGGGGGTCTGAGGACTGTCCTGCATAATTGGGAAGTAAGTGGAATAGATATGTGAATATGAATAAATAAGCCCAATGTAATTAATGAGGACCAATGATTCGACCGGTGATAATTAAATCTGCCGTGTTTTTCAATTTGCATGATTAAGATGTTAGTTAACGTTATGTTGTACCCACACGTTACAGGTTGTTCATTCTCAAAATGTCAACATATCAGAATTCTCAGCACTGCACTTAATTATCTTCAGGAGCTTTAAAACTATCAGCTAAATCAATTAACTTTAATCTGTAACCAATTAAAGTGTGACTTTTAGGAATGCTAATGTGCCACATGTTGTACTTACAGTATATATCGGTCTGCTCAAGCACATACATCGCCAACAGATTTTTCAGTGACTTCAAGCGTGGGGGACTGGTTGCTTACTGCTCACTGAGTGTTTAAGCAAGAGCCGTATTTTTTCAGATTTTTTTCTCATACTCAAATTTAAGTTGGATTTTTATGCTGTGTTTTATGATTCAAAAGAGGTCAGAAGTGATTTGCATATTTTGACATTTTAAACAATTCACAGTAGCTCTAAAAAGGATTTTAAAAAACTGCCTGAAATGAGCCAGAGTGGTTTTGAAGGAGCCGAATGGAAGGAACCAGCCTGAGTACTCAATTGTGCTGTTAATATCATACTGTCAAATGGAGAGGGCAGCACTTGACAATGAAGAACAATGAGTATTTCCAAGCCTTTCATGTCTACCCGCCACATGCCTATTGAGTAGAGCTCTTTTACTGATATGCTATTTTAATGTTCCATTGACCAAGACAGCAAGAGAAGGTGAAGAGGAGGAAGAAGAGGAAGAAATAAAGGAGAAGAAAATGTTGTCACTTTTAATGCAGAGTTCTTCCACCCACTGCCATTTTGCAGACCAGCCCAACTTCCAGAGGGCATTGTAACACACTGATATCCTATTGTAACCCTTCTATTGGCCTACAGATTGTGTAAATAGCACAAACATTAGCTAGACAAGTTTGTGAATGAGGGAAAACCATGGTACTTTTGATCTTTCAATCACTCGGGAAATCCTGGGAGGAGAGTGATTAAGCACTGGTCCCAATAGTGCCACTCCCTTTAAAGGTTTTTTTTTTTTTTTTTTTTTTTTTTTTTTAAATAGTACCATGTGTTTTTCACTGTTCACAAACTGAATATGACTATTGCAGTGTTGATACCTTAGTAACTGAAGTGACAGTGAGTTACAGGGTTCACTTTTTCTGCCTTTAAACTTTATTTATATAAGAACTACAAAAAAATTGCCCTAATATGATAATCAGTTAATAGTAGGAATAATTTTCTAAGCTAAATGCCTTAAATTGTCTCACTCTAATTTCTGTATTGTGCGGATTTACTGCCTTTCTCTGTTGTATATAGTTAAAATGAAAATCACACGTACACAAACTCCTAGACCCACACAAGTACACATGTGCACTTCTAGATGTACATTTTTGGTACAGTATTTAAAACATATACAAAAACAGAGTTTATACAGTGCTAATAAGTTTGAAAGTGCATTTATTTGAGTGTCTTCATAATTTTATTTTAAGATACATTTTTAAAAACTGCAGCAAAAACAAAAATAGATATTATTGTGCACAATTTGCAAAAAAGCAGCATGTGCAACAAAATAAACTATTTTCAAAAGTACAATCAAAGTTCTAAGTGTCCCAGGAACTATATAGAAAGGCACAAAGTCAAACATGACTTTCAATAGCACCAGTGGAGCTTTGAAAGGCCCCAGAGAAAACTACATTTCCAGCGAAAATGGCATCACTTCCGGTTTCCGCAGGTAATGGTGCACATTAAACCATGTGGTTGTTTGTTTTGATAAGGTGATGACATTTATTCCAACACAGGAAGTCCTATGAACCCATGAAACCTCCACCTGGGACAAACTGAATGCATGATATATAAGTAAAACTCCTCCCTTTTCATATGCAAAAAGAATTATTGCTCTAACTTATTTGGTTGCAATTCTACAGGGAATTTTGAAAAAAATATGCAAATGGGATCGCGGGGGCTCCCTTCAGCTTTTAAGGGTTAAGCAAGCTTTCTTTAAGTAGTTTCTTTTAGTAGTCTTCAGGAATAGTTCTCCAAGCTTCTTGAAGGTCATTTCAAAGGTCTTCTTTGGCTTCCCTTTGTTCCATTTTTCAAGATGATCTCACATTGATTCAGTACTGATGAGGTCCTAGATCTTAGGAGGCTGATCAATAGTTAAAAGTGTTCCATGATTGCTAGGATTTTCTTTTTGCCCCTTTGTTTCTTTTGCTTTTTTTATACAAGTGTGTTTTACTGCATTGGCAATGTGTTTTGGATTACAGTAATGCTGGAAAATGAGGCTGTTGTCAGTCAGAGACTTTCCACATGCATTGGCTCCCTGTCAAGTTCAGGGTCCATTTTAAGATTATAATCATGACCTCTAGGGCCCTGCACGGTGTTGGTCCAACTTACATCAATGATCTTCTTCTTCCTTATCGCCCCAGCAGGTCCCCGAGGTCTTGTGACCAGGGCTTGCTGGTTGTCCAGCATACAAGGTTAAAAACAAAAGGTGACAGAGCGTTTGTATCAGTGGCTCCCAGACTCTGGAACTCGCTCCCTTTGAGTTTGACATATGTGGACTCAGTCATTTCTTTTAAAAAGCAGTTAAAAATCTGTTTAAACTTGCTTTTGGTTGATTTTGTTTGTTTGAGGTTTCTGCTTCTGTAAAGCACTTTGTGATTTTATCTTGAAAGGTGCTATATAACTGTGTTTTATTACTGGCTGTGAACACTCACTGTTGTACCTCTCTCCTGGCTGCACAGAGAGACCTAGAGAGGAGCTAGAAACGATGTGGAAGGAGAAAACAACAATGGTTACCATGGTAATCAGAGAACTCAGTGCACTGACCCCCAAATTTGATGAGTAGCTCCAACAGATCCCAGAAATGACATCAGACATCTCTATCCAGAAGAACCCAGTCCTAGGGACTGCACAGATATTACAGAGGAACCTCAAGCTCCCAGGCCTCTGGTAGAGGACCCAAACTTAAAGGATAAAGACTGCCCACAGAGCAAGTGGGGAAGTGTGTTTGAGTCATCATTGCAAGGCACAACAATAGTGATCAAAGTACTAAGTAAAATGTATGATTATCAGGTGATCAGGATCATATTATTATCAGGAACATTACAATTTTCAAGAGATAACACAGCAGGGAAGATAGAGGTTCACTTAGAAGCTATTAGCAATAACACCAATAAAGTCAAGCAGAGCACAGGAGGGATGTCACGCTAATGGGCTAGTTTAAAGTTTCTAGTTATCTCAACCTTAGCCCAATGCTTTTTCAAGGCTCACTGCTTAGTAAAATGAGTTCTAGTTGTTGGGTTGGAGACTCTGTGAAATTAGTGGGGGCAGCAAAATTATGCCTACTCATGAACTCCTAAACAGAGAATACCCTGGAGTGACTATCCATAAGTGTGGACAAGCTTGTGCTTTAGATGTCGAACAGTCAAGAAATAGCAGAAGAAAACAAACAACAAACTTTATATATGCTAACAATCCCTGTGGTGATGACTTGTTATGTGGAGTCTCAGACGTGGAAATGTGGCACACGCTGCAACAGCTCTGTGATTAATACTACTGACAAAGCAGTAACTAATGATCGATTGAGGATGCTTGGGTTCCAAAGACCATTTCCCCTTCACTTACTTTGCCTTTTTCAAAGCCATCTGATATTTTGATCACTGGCAGGGGCCATGTCAGTGGAATTAATTACTAATTTAAAGCTGAAACCTTCTAATTTGCACAAAACGCTGCTCACAGAAGGAGATTTTTGAATGATTAGTTAGTTTCAGATTCACCTGATGTCAGTGGAGCTGTTACCCTACCTTTGAAAGAACGTGCAATGAATAACGACAATGCAAGTTTTATGATAGTGTATATTCTTGTATTAAACATGAATTAGAGCTTGCGCTTTGAAGTTTGACATCTTGTGTTAGGCAGTGTTTATGTGTGTGTGTGTGTGTGTGTGACAGAGAGAGGAAGATTAGACTGCATCTAAGAAATATTAGCTTCAGCTACTGTAATATGCCTTTTGGCTGTTTTATTTACTTTAAGGTATTAGAGTATTTTTCTGTTTTTTAAATGCACAGCCCCTCCCAAGCAGTCATTCTTATACATTTATCTCTGTCCACACATATCTGCTACGCTTCAAGTGTCAGTTGGTGAAATCTTCATTCATATCGAGAAAGAGTAACATAGCTCAAGATTTACAGCCTTATGCATTATGCAGTAGGAGCTTTTAAAAAAGATGATTGGAGAATTCCCATCTGAAATGCAGCTGCAACATCAAAGCATGAGTGGGAGGAAAATTAAATGGTACAAAAAATAAATAATGGTAGACTTGATGTCTTTGCTAATTGGGTTGTCTGGCACTTGGGTCAAAAGGGCTTCACCAGGAAAAACCTAAGAGGAACAACTCTCGTGTGTTAAGGTGTAACAACTTCTTGTGTTGAAGTGATGGGAACGTGACTTATCATTGCAACAAAGAGAAGGCAAATAAGTCCTCGGTGCTCAGTGGAACAGAGTGAGTTTCACAAAGAGATTTGGGGGGAAAAGACAGCAAGAACGACAGTATACTGACAATCTTTTCCCGCTGCGCTAATGAAGCCCCCCCCCCCCCGTGACTGCTGCCAAGTAGCTATACAAACACTAGAGGGCTCTCTATGTGGACAGCAGCATGGGCCTCTGTTGTCACTCATGCACTTTTCTGCACTCACACACACGCACGCACATTCAGACATGCAATGATGAGCGTGACCTTTTCACTAACAGTCTTAATAAAGACCTGTTTAACCTTTTCCTTTCTCCTTGTTTTCTAAAACTCTGGGCTTTACGCCCTTTTTATTCTTTTCTTTTCTTTTCTTTTTTTATTTACACAAACCTTAGTTTAGAAAAATGCAAATAAATGTGTTCTTTGCTTACCATTGCTTTCCATGGTAGCCCCGCAGTGTGTGTGCCCATCTGTTTACTGCTTAACCATATCAAATGACATTGTAAATGAGCAACTCGACTTCGTTTCACCGGTCGTCTGGCCTATTTCATTTCATTATTAACTCGGAGAAGCGAAGGCCAACGCATGCGTCACTTACTAAAAGAAAAAAAAAAGAGAGAGTAGAGAAAAAACACACGCACACTGCGATAAGAACCGTTTTACCTGCACACATCTAGATAATACCTACAGCTGCAGCCGGCAATGTGAGACGATAACCTTTGAGCGTCCGTGCCTGGGCAGAGCGGCATGCATTCATTTGTGCGCCTGTTGACCCGACTCCTCATCAACCCAATGAGCGCAGTGGAGGGGAGGCTCTCTTCGCCACCGTGCATCTCTCCTCCATCTCTTCCTCACTTTTCCAGTCGGCCAGCAAGCCTCTAGGAGCTCTTAACTACAACACCAACACTGTCACTCCGCACTGACAAACTGCGGGAAGGATTTCTAGCCGTTTGCCTCTCCGCCTTTTGCTTATTTACCCACCGCCTCGAATGAAACGCATTGGAGTTTTTGGCGTTTTAAGGGGAGAAATAATGCAGCAGTGGAAAAGGATGCAAGTCTCACTAGTAAGTACAGCCCACCACCATAATATATAAAGCTAACAGGTATTATTGAGGTAAATTGGTGTTTTGTGGAGAGGTTGAACAGGACTTCTTATAACCCCTTTCTCCAACGCGTGGCTTCAGCGCATTTTACCGGGCTCGTTTACAGGAGCGAGGTGACTCGGAGCGACAGAGCAAGTCTACAGAGAGCTCAACAACTTAGGCTACCTTTTTTGTAATTCATGCTTCCGTCACCAGTATAAGCCGGTCGTGTATGTCTGAATCCTTTTTTTTTTTTTTTTTTTTTTTTTTGAATTCTTATGCACATTTAATGCGATGGCACGGAGTGACTGTCTCCTCAAAGGGTAAAACTTCAGAGAGAGAGCGAATTTGGGTAATCGGGATACTGCCTCAGACTATTTTAAAGCCATGAAAGGCGAGTAGCAGACTCAAACTTTGGGGGTTTATCCTTCCATTTTGCTCGTTGACTAGCAATTAAAATCCCCCTATGTGGGAATTTCCTACCTTGGACAGCTCTTCTTCTTCTTCGCCGCTCTGTTCGCGGCTGAGCTGTCTGGACCGGCTGCTTTCTGGCGGGGAGCTGTTCTGTCTCCGTGGTGCTGAAATCGCTTGCTCAGTCACGCACCACAGTGACTTAAAATGCCGAAGAAAGGATGTGAGTGATTTAATGTGACTGACTCGGAGAGAGGATTTTTAAGTTGGCTACAATTTGGTATTTTACCAGTTTCTCTTACTCTCTCATCTGTATGCAATCCCGTTTTTCTTCTTCTTCAATCTTTTTTTTTTCTTAACCTGGTCCTGGATCTCTTAGTCTCCGGGTCGGTGTCACAGTAATTCGTATCTCTTCACACTTTGTTATAGTGCAGCTTCAGGTGAAATTCATCGTTACTGTCCTTCAGAATGCGACGCTGTAATCACACAGCATATGACCACAGTGACATTCGGTGTGTAGTAAAAGTTACCAAAACTAAGACTGACACCGCGCTGAAAGTAAGCCGTTCTGTGCTCCGGTAGCATCTCCACCTCCATCAGTTTTAGCCGAGGACAACTCAAAGCCAACCCTTTGTGTCTGTGCCTGTTTTACCCTCTGATTTTGCATTCAGCTGAACACTGCCCGTCAGACTGAGCGAAGCATTTAAAGAGCCGAAACTGTTCTTGATTAAAGGGCAAAATTTACATTACTCACTTCCTCTATCATGTGTTCCGGTAACATCAGTCTGTTGTATCCAATTTTGTGTGCTTGTGTTTCTGTGTTTACGGAAACAACTTTATGTTCATGCTTATCAGAAAAAAAGCAGTTCAAGTGTAATATTACATATTTGTTTCAGTGAGTAAACATGGCTTTAAATACCTCAGCAATTATCTCATCTGGATTACTTGGATATCAGTGAGCTGCAGTGCTGTTGACATGGCTCACCTGCTGCCAGCTTCTCTATTTAAACCTGGTGCTATTGCATGCATGCACGCACCAATATCTAAGGAATATGACTGCAGGCTTTAACAATGCTTAACCCGAAATGTATTGTCAAAACATTAATCACAAGGAACGTGTAATTTCTCAAAATCTATCAGGATAATCCCCAGAACAACAGATTAAAGCAAAGCAATCTGATATTTCAGGATGAATAGCCTCAGAGTGGAGACATAGCCATTTGTTCTGTTGTAGCAGAATAATATGAAAACAAGATTGGAGCTAAGGGTCAGGCTGCGACAGATAGATCATTTGTAAAGATGAAGTGACATCCAGACTTCTTATCCTAAAATGAGAATTTATTTTCTTTTTAAAAACATCTTTGTTGTATCTTTTCGCTACTCTAGAAACATTTTTTTTCTTGCCTCTCATGCTATCTGTGTCATCTGATTTCTTCAAATGTTAATTTGACTCTGTTTTTTAGTTTGTTTTTTTGTTTTAATTTTTTTCTGCCTCTCTCTTTCTTCACAATCTTCTGACAGCTCCCCACAAAACCAAGAGACAACTAACAAACTGTGATTGCTTCCTTGCAGGTCCCCCCCTCGGAATAATGCCAAATGGATGCTGTGCTAAGAGAGTCACCCCCTCACCAAATGCTATGGAGGTATGCCAAGGCGTGCAAGTGACCTTTACCACACCATGAATGCAAGCGCTGCTGTTAAAGGAGGACACAAGTAACCTTTTCTTCTTATCTAAGAAGGAGCAGTTGATCTGAAGAGAGGAGGGGGGAAGCAAGAGACGCGGAGAGAAGAATCCCGTAAAACAAACAAACAAACAAACAAACAAAACACACAGCGACAGGATGCCAAAGCGGTCTCAGGAGATGCTCATGGATCTGTGGCTGTCCTTGCTGCTGGTGTGGATTACTTGTGTTCTGTCCGTGTCTATGACTCCTATCATAGGCCAGTCCAAAAGTACACAAACTGGTGGGTCCGCAGTGGTGGCGAGCGGTGTTGGCGAAGGACAAAGATTACTAAGCCGCGCCAAGAGAGGATGGGTTTGGAATCAAATGTTTGTGCTGGAGGAATTTTCTGGACCAGATCCAATTCTAGTTGGCAGGGTGAGTGCTGTGATTGTCAGCATTATATTAAGCTCGCTTATCGTGTGGAAACATTAATTCGGCCATTTGAATGCTCCCTCCATTTTTTTGTTCTTCCCATGGGCAGTGGGAGGGTTGTGGTTGTCAAGGGGAAACAGAGATATGGGGACGAGAGAGGAAGGCAGCGAGAGAGGGTCAGAAAATGCTTATGGAAATAATTAAGCTCCCATCAAATAATAGTGGCACATTTCTTGCTTTTACATTTGGATGTTCTTGCAATCCAAGTTAGTCAGAAACAGAGAAACAAACACAACTGTTAGTTCTTACTACTTTTTTTGCAAAAAGTAAAGGTACACGATGAGGCTGCAGTCCCTGTTTTTTTTTTCTTTTAATTTTAAAATGTTAGTATTGTATTTTGTCATGTAAATGCATTCTTTAGACACAGTTTATAGCATCGATAAAATCCTTTGAAATAATAGGTCTATTTTAGCACTGGTTACATTTTCCATTGCGGCTGTGTAATGGACAGAATTGCAGGCTAATCCTGCAGCTAAAGGCCACCTGCTCCCTGGCCTGTGTGGAAGTGTCAGGCAGGTTTCAGGGGAGGGGAAGGCTGCTGGCCAGCCCGGCCAAAGCAGCTTGTTCACAGCTCATTGCTGGGATTCACCTGGGGAGAGTAAGGCTGGCAACCACGCTCACATCTCTCCCTCAGAATATCACCCAGCCGCTCTGGCATGGGCAGGGATTCAGGCCATCAAGCATAATATTTGATCTTGTTCAGTCGTAGTTTTTGCAAACAGTTTATCACAGCTAATATTTGATAATTGGTTAGTATGTCTTTTTTGTTTGTGACTTTTTGCCACTGCAGTGAGTTTAATTCTTTTTTTTTCACTCCCTCTGTTATAACTGATGGCGGGACTGATGCAAAAAAGTTGCTTCTATTTTTTGTTTAAAGAAAAAACAACAAACAAAAAAAACAAGCCAAGTGCATCATTTTATTCTCACTTTCCGTCTTTTTTTGTTCTTCGTTTATGCTGAGCGTAGTCATATGGCTGCATCAATTAAACATTTAGCACCATGCGGGATTTGCACCTGTGTTTTCTAAATACCATGCTAACACAAAAATGCTGTTAAGTGATGCATTAATTTTTCAAGCGTATCAATTAGGCAGCCACTGCTGAATTTAACAATGGCTGCTCATCAGAATTCTGAAACAAACAAACAGTCACCGGAACCACATTTTCCATTCTTGAGCCTGGATTTCATAGGCTAGATGTTCAGTAGCTCACAGCTGCAATTGAACATTTCACACATCATCACCCAGACAGTTATATATCCACAGATATTTAGCCACATAAAAAAAGTTCCTAAAAACAGAATAAAGTCAGCACCCTTTAATAAAGATAAATATGTGGATAACATGGTTGTGATTTCAGTTCCAAGCTTACACACACTTTTGCTTTGAATACTGTGCTGTGTGCCCCTGGCCAGAGTGTCAAATGTTCTGCACATTGTCAGCAGAGAATTGGTGGCACAAAATCAAGTTATGTTCTCGGTCATGAAGGATGTGTTCTCTCAAGGCCTCAGTTAATGCTTTGCAAAGTTGACTGTAGGATAGGTTAGTCATAGATATAAGCATCTTCCTGTTGAAGGACAGTGCAAGGATTGGGGTAGGGTTGGGGGGCAGCTCTGGGCAGAGAAAAAGGCAGCTAGCCTTTTTTTTGCAAAGCGATGATGATGGGTAGCGTTCACTGCAAGGTTAAGTGCTCATGAGTATGCCTGGCAGAGCTAAGATAAGTCCTGTGTTAGACCAAGATGGCACTGCATCCCTTTAAGACTATAAATCTCTCTTCCTTTCAGTTCCTCTGTCTCCTTTTCTTCCCCTTTCCCAGTGTTTCTCGTGCTTAATTAAAAAATGAATCAAATGGGTGGGAGGTGTGATTCAAATGGGTCACAAAGCTCTCTGTGTATTTTGCACAATTTTCTCTGCTGCGTGAGGCCGCCTGTGTCTGCAGTTGTGGGATGGTTGTCAGGGTAGTCCAGGCCAAGACTGGACTCTTTCCATCCTATAGCTTTTTTTTTTTTTTTGCTGCTGCACTCTGATGACTATACAAATACTGGTAACAAGAGTAAGAGATTGTATTTGAGAGAAATTGTGCCATTGATTTTTAACTGTGTGTCAGCCACGGTGCTCTCTCCCAGCAGAGACTATTAGCATAAATGCAGGAAAGGAGGGAGAGGGCAGGGAGGTGTGGAAGAGTGAGAAGGACGGCCATAAGGCGTGACAGCCCCCTTCCCTTTTGGTGTTCTTCTTCAGCGCATCGTTTCTCGACATTGTGATTACTGAGCGGCGTGCTCGTCAACCCCCGTCAGTCCTGCTTGTGTCGCGGAGGCAGACATGCAGTACCTGTTAAAGTGAAGTCGGGGAGACAGCTGTGAAAGCTTGTTGCTGTAGCTTAAAACGAACATAGCGTTGGAAGGGATTTTAGGATTACTCATCATCAGCTAGGATGGTTCAGAAATATCCCATCATTAAGAACAGAGAGTTAGTTCATATGGACACATGTTTGCTCATCGATGACAATGAGTGGGAGATACCAATACCACTTGAGCGAGTAAAGACTCTTATGGAGACTACTGGAAACCAGGCAGAGGGTAATTTTAGGCAAAGCAGCTCTCGATTTACCATTGCATTATCACGAGGGTGAAAAATAGCTTTTATTTTAGTATAAAAAGAGTTGTGTAGTCGAATTTAGGACATATTTTTCTGCATTTCTGTACAATGCCTGGCAAAGCATTAGCCATGTTTACCAACCATTTTGCATCTTTAATCAGAGCAATTTCAATTATTCAAACATACAACAAAGAAACTCAATTACACCAGGCCATTAAAGGCAAAACATTGCCTTAGAACAGAAGACAAACACTGAACAAATTGCTGTGTTTGCACCAAAGAGATATCAGAATGTGTTTTCTTTGTAGTGCAAGGCAGATTGATGGCAGTTTATGAAGGAATATCTCACAGTCTCAGATTTAACTCTTAGCTTTACTTCCAGGCAATCATTTAGCATATGGTGTGTTAGTATTGCTAATGATGGATTCCAGGGTTGAGTTGTACTCAAAATGTGTTAAACTGAGTGATCCCTCATCCTATTGTCTAGCACTTTTATTCACCACAGGACTGAATGCGTTTTATGTTTTTTTTCACAAAGAGAATAATGCACCATTAATATTCGTCAATTCAGGTGAAACTATAAGATTGCAAAGAGTGACAGTGATGCAGAAAGAAAAATCGGGCTATGATTACCAATTCAGCAAAGACAACAGATGAATCTCTACAAAAAAAGAAGAAAAGAAAATGCTTGGTCTGTCTTCACATACGTTCTTGGGGAAGAAAATGCAAGCTTTATTCTTCCAAACAAGCTGTTTGACAGAACTCCCAACGAGAAGAGCCAGAACACTATCAGATCGGTGGTGTAATATAAGTCTGCTGGGTGTTTTGCTGGAAGCAAAGGTGATATTCTGTAGCTCTGTTCCCCCCTAAAATTGAAGACCTTTTTTCTTGTACCGACTTGTGTGAAATGGTTCAATCTTCCATTCTTGTTTTCCCCTTCAGATGTACGTTCAAGTGAAACTGATAAAAGATCACAGCTTGAATCCATCTGTGTGTTCCTTGGAAAAATATGTGTCCCTAGTATGTGTTTATTTATTTATTGAATTTTGTATTTGAAAAGGTAAAATTCCCATCATGTTATTTTTTCTGTCTGTTTACCATCTCAGTCTGGACCTGAATAGATTACGATTAGCTAGCACAGTTTTTCGAATTCGGTTCAGATCTTTTTGTTACTTTCTGCACTTTGGACTGCTAGTACAAGATGTGGGACATCACTCTATAAATACTGATGCAAGCTACTTTTGCTCAGCTGGATTGCCTCTCTCAGTCTCTGTCCCCCACTTCTACCTCCACCTCTTTCTCCTTCTTTCTCTCTGTGAAGGGGTGATTATGGAGAGAGTGGCTCTTGAGCCCAAGTAAGCTTGCCTCCGGGGCTGATGGGGTGTGGTACGATGACATTGTTAAAATTTCTCAGAGTGTTTGGCTTTGGCGATGTGAAGCAGTGAGGCAAAGCTAAGGCGAGATTGAGTCCTGAATACAGCTGCCAGAGAAGCCTCAGACTCCCTGGTCCCGCTAAAGGCACCACTGTTGCCGCTCGAGCAGATCAAAGGTTGAGCTTGCTCCTTGACTCAGTCAAGTCTCAGTCTCAGGCCGATTTGGCCTGATGTTAATGAGGATCGCCCACCTTTATCTGAATTTACTCTGGCTCCAACAGTTGAACGGATATCTGGCTATGTCTTTGATTGATGGATGAGGAGTGGGAGTTAATGAGAATATTAGCCGATTTATTGCCAGTGATTGATAGCCATTATGACACATAAATTATAAGCATTGGCTCAGATATAATTAATTCTGAAATATAGCCCAAATTAGACACAGGTTCCAGTGCCATAGTGAGAGGGTTGAATAAAAAAAGCTGTCATTAAATCCAGAAAAGGAAAGCCCATCAATGTTTGTTGGACTTCATTTCATTCCATTTGGTTTCTCACACCCACAACAGCTCCTGGAATACAGCTCTGTAATCTCTCTTCAGGCAGCACCACACAGATCCATATTGAGCTACAGCTCCTCTGTCTTTCAGCTCTTAGATCTCCATTCCCTCTTCATTTGCAGTTTAGAGAAAAAAGCAACCCCCCTCCCCTTAAAAAACAAACAAACAAACAAACATTAAAAACACTCTAACATATCCCTGTCCACTACTTCCTGCACCTTTCCCTGCCCTGGTACCACACTCTCCTCTTTCCCTGTGTGCCTCACCTGTACAGTACATCACTAATGCCAGCAGGGCCATTATATCAGTGGGCCATGGTCACATTCCCCCCCCCTTTCCTTTTTTCCAATCTCTCTCTCTGTCTGTCCCTCCCAGTCTGTAATAAAATACTGGGCCCAGTGATGGCTCTGATAGAGCTGTGGGATCACATTAGTGTTGCCCTCGAAGAGCTTGACAGGTTGTCTATGGCTTTGTATTGTCATCCTGGTTCCCATTAACAAGCTGCATATGTGTATGCGCATGCGTGTGTTGTACTCCAGTCCATTCAGCAGTGTTGAGACAGACTAAAATGAGATGAGCGGGCACCAGCTTGGATGGAGTATATTTAGACATTAGGGTTATGTGTGCAAGAGTAAATACAGTGTGTCCACAAAGCCTTATAGCCGGTCTATCTTAGCAAACATTTGCTGGGCTTTCACTGTGGTCATATTTCTGAAAGATTTCTCTCTAAACTGCACAAGATGTGCTTTGAGCAGAAATTGCAGGTTGAAATCTACAGTGTTTCAAATTTCCAGGTGATCTCATCCTCACTGGCCTGATTACTTTTCAGTGTACTGACAGTGCTTGTAGCTTAAATGTTATTGCCAAGAATTTTATTTTTACCAGCGTGTCATTTAGTACAAGTATGATATGCCATATTTAAAAATGTCACTGATTTCATTTCCCCCTTTATGTGTTTTTAAACACACACTCACACACACCTCACAACCAGACTTCCACAGATCACAATTTCCTGCTTCTCCTCTCACATACAGCCACTGCCGGGGCATTACATACAATTACACACTATATTTCCTCCTTGTGTATTTTCTTATGGGAGCTGAAATAATGTTTCAGTTCAGTGTATCATAAGGGGGCACATGATGCACCTCGTCCGCCATCCCTGGAAACTCTCTTGTGTACATGCATCAGCTGCAATAATAATTTAACAGGAAAGCACATCCATTCACATGGCTTCAGAGTCCCTGAGCAAAGTAACAAGCTTGCTGCTATCACTCACATCTGTGGCTCAGCATGATTAAATCCATGTTGTACAGTGAGTAGCTCACGTGGGGGCCACTTTCCCGAGCTTCTGCATCAGTACTAATTCATAACAAATGGTCCCTTTATGGTTTCACCTTGGACTGCATTGCTGCGATTAGCTTGCTCCCATGTCACTGTTTGTCAGTCAACAGTGTCGAACTCTTCCAGCTATAATCCAGAGAAACACTATCCTCTCATTAAGTCCGAATCTTAACTACCCCAGCCCTCTCTTAACTGCCTTCCCTCCCCTCAGCTCTCATCTCCTCCTGCTTCCCTCACTCTCCCTGGCTCACCGGGCTTGGCCTGTGTTGGCTGTGCGGAGGTGGAGCGCTTAGTGGGCTAAATCATCTGGCACTCTGCCTTGAACTTTGCTCTAACTAATTTATAGGAATTAAAGCGGTTCACCTCAAAGGCTTGGCTGATGCATTGTTTTCTCTAAATTAGCCAAGCCTTTGAAAGATGGGCTCAATTTTGCTTTTTTTGATTACATCTTTTTTTTCATCAAGAGTAAAATTTAACAGACTCGAGTTTTGTCTGTGCTGAAAATTTGTCGATTTCTTAGGCAAAATACTATGGGCGGCTAAATTAGGCAACAAGTTATCTGAATGACGTTGGACATTCTGCTTACTTATAAATATGGATTGTGTTTTCAAGTCAAATCGCTGGCCAAGCATTAGTAGCAGTAAATGAGGTTACAATTATTCAAATCTGATTTTTCAGATGAACAGATTATGAATATCTGAAACCTGCTAATTGGCCCTTGCCTCTGCCATAGTCTTTTGTGGGCATAAGCCACAGAACCAACAGTAGTAGCTAAAGATTCTTGCTTCCCGTGCCAGTGTGCTCTTGTGGGCTGGATGTTTGGCTCAACTCCCTAGGAAGCTCCTCTCCTATGGATAGATCCCAGCGTATGTGAAATGCTGCAGGCAGCTGCAGGCAGCTTATCCCTGCGCCTCTGCTCCCATGCACGTCCCATCAGCCAAACTGGGACTGCCGGAGTAATCTTGTTAAGAATGGATGTTGTTATTGTGTGACTGGATGTGCATTTGGCTTCGCGGTTAGCTGGGAGCGCACGTGGGCTGGAGCAGGAGAGACAATGGGGAGGGAGTTCTGGATCAGTTGGAAGGTGAGTGCCTATTTCTGGCACTTAAAAGATGACAGTCCTCAACATTTTTCCTCTGCTTCCTTACTGGCACGCCTTGGCTTCCCTCCTATTTCTTCCCTAGCTAGTCCCTAGCCCCCTCCTCACATGCCTCATGCAATATAAAAACAAAGCGGCCTTAGTAAACAGTGGGTGTGACATTTACTTGAAGATTGGTGTCTTCACCTATAACGGGTGTTAAAGATGATGATTATCATTACTGCTGAGTCGAAGGCACGGGGTTGCTCACCTCAATCACGGACGTGACAATAAAAGAAAACACACACATACATAAGGAGAATTGGTGGCTCCATCCTTTGTGCTTGCTTCTGTCTTAATGCAACCACTCCTGACTCGGGTATCTGGGTGCCAACAGACTGTGGCTTTGACCTTTCTCACAAATGAATTATTTTGGTTTAATGATCCTTTCTGCAGAAAGAACAAAAAGATTGCTGAAATAATAGCCAACGGAGGCGACAGAGAACGTAAAAGGGCAGCACCCACACACCCGCCATACTTTACTACCCAACCTTACTTGCATTCTACCTGTGAATACACCTGTATCCCTTTAATAATCCTTCTTCCTAGTGTTTGTGTCTCGAAGGTGCATGCGATACATCTAGCCTGTGTCTTATAAATCAACTAACTTCAAGAAAAAAAGTATCTGGGATGTAACAAGCAGGTGGCGATGATGGAAACACATGCGTCTTTGTGTGTGTGAAAGTGACACTTTGGATAGTTCCCCCTCCTCCGATGTTTGATTAAGTCTTCTTTTTTCTGTCAGATCAGAAAAGGGGGTGGGATGTGAAGAGGAAGGGGGGGATGGAGTGTGTGTGTGGGGGGGGGGTTGGTGGCTGCATGAAAAATTCAAAACGTTATAATATAAAATCCAGATGAATCATGAATGCTTAATGGGAATCAGGGCCGAGCATGCAGGATGTTGAAAGTGTTCTCAAAGATTCCTGGTGTATGTGTGTCTACTAGTGGCGCATGCACAACGAGGGACACGGCATGTTACGTTGCCTCTCTCAGCTGCTCTCTGCTCTCAATGGCAACAAAATGATGTGCTGAGGGACACCGAATAGAGGATGCCAGAAACATGTGAAAAGCTTTTAGGGGCTATAGGCCGTCTGTTACTGAAGTCTGGCTAATTGCCTTTATCCTAGTGGTAAATGCTTGTTGTTCTGCTTGTGGAGCGGACATGCACCAATAGTCTATCTGATGAAATATTAAAAAATCTTCGCCAATGCGTGGTCTTCTCTATTGTGGTTTAATGAAATGCAGAGTTCCAAGAAAAACTGCTGCTATTATGAATAATAGAAGATCCAATTAGTGTAACATCATCGTAAATGAGTTTGATGAAAGACTGGACTTGTGTAATGTTGGAGGAGGGTGAACATTTAGTTAAGTTATCAAAGCGTTTAAATGTAGTATCATTGCAGAGGTTGATTGCTTATGGCTTAATGGTGATGTCATACATAAACAGGAATATTTCTTTATGTTAAAGCTAACAAGGATGATTCCACAGACAAACTGAAGTATGAATTCTTTACTTTTGTTTTTTGTTTTTTTTGGTTTTACACAAAAAGGTTGGAACCATTTTTGTACATAAATGTAGAAACAGCACTGAGGGCCCAAGCACTTAAGTGATATCTGAAAGCCAGAATTATTTTCTATGGTAAGCTAGTGACTGAAGAATCTTGTGTTACATGAATGTTGACACAAGACTCTCAAGAAGGTCTCAAAAGCTGGTTATCTAATATTGCCCTGAAGGCTGGACTACCAACTGGGTTATTGCCCTCAGCCTCCAGACCCAGAGCCCTGGGTTTAGTCTACTTCATTTATGTTTGCGTAATTTCTTTAACTGCAAATTTGTTACAAATTTGTAACTTTGATGTAGAGTATGAACTATTACATCATCACAGACCTCGCAGCACCACTTGTACAATCTTGTTCAGAGACCTTATTTACTGTGTTTAGTAATGAACTCATTTGTCCTAATGATGTTTCAAATCAAATTGCTTTATTTTTTTCCTGTTTCTTCAATTAACACACAGAAAACATCTCACAAGGTTACATTATTTCTTAATTGATGCATTGTATGGGTCTTGTACTTCTATGATGACATTAATCATTTTTAAAATGCATTGTTCACTGTGTAAAATTAGTCATAAATGGCCTAATTTACATATTCAAGAAATCTGGCAAATGTTCACAATTTGTGGCATTTTTAATTACTTGAAGTGGATGTATTACTTACCAAGTTGTTTCTTTGTCAGATCAAGAGTGCCAGTTGGTTTCTGGTTAACAGAGGAAATAGATGAAGGGAAATATTTAGTAGTTTCAGCACAAGCCAACAAGAATCTTTATGCCCTTGGGCACCTTAAGAGGTTAATTCAGCCATAGTTCCTTCTCATTCAGCATCACAGTAATATCAACAAGAAGATTGATTGTTTCACTCACTGCTTGATTAGATCATGAGATATTTCAGAACAAAGATCGTGGTTTTGGTAAATATTCACAATGTCACCCCTGAATGTTAAAAGGGAACTTCCAATTTAATGCCCAAGTGTGAGCATGTGATGAGCTCAAAGTAAGAGCAGCATTGTTTATCCCACATTATGCAAAGTGGGTGTCTTTAATTTTTTGTCCTGTAACCTCAGTCATACTGGCTGTATCAAAGGAGTTGGTGCTTTGATTTCTGCTTCCTGTGGTCTGCATGTCAGAGTCCTCGGATAAGATACATGATAATGAAAGTGCTGCATGTATACAGTAAAAGTATTGTGTGTGTGTGTATGTGTGTGCGTGTGTGTGTGAACAGGTGAATATAGCTTGTAGTGTAAAGCAATTTGAGTAATCAATAAAGCCCTATATAGATGCAGGTATTTTCATTTGTGTGTTACCCTGTAATTGAATCCTTACACAGAGGAACAAATGAAGTGCTCAAATGTCAAATAGCAGATGGGACTGAGAACTGGTAACAATTTCAGCCCACTAGCAGGGTTAGCAGACTGTGTGGTCAGTGAATCTGAAGCAAAATCATTTTTACTGGTCACCCACACAAAATTTGTAGATATCAAATGACTGTATATTACAAAGCATAACCAATAGTGTATGCACTCTGGAGACTTTGTTTGTCTGTAGGCAACAAATTATGCTATATTATCTAAATATTATATAAAGTAAAATTAAGGAAGTTAATATTTTATACTGAGTTCTTATTTGCATATGATCCCTTAAATATTGGTAATTGTATACCAATGGAGAACCAATATGTCTTACAAACAGCTTGGAGTCATATGGGGCTTGGAGCCTGCCCCAGTACCCATTGGGCAGGAGGTGATAGTTTGGCACTATTACAGGTTGCCAATCTATCACAGTCGAACACACAAACTCTCTCACACACACAACACATTCACACCTACAGGCAATTTAGAATTTCCAGTTCACCCAACATACATCTGTGAGTGGAAACTGGAGCAAAGTCATAGATGCATAGCAATGCAACTTCTGATAATAATAATAATAACAATAATAATAATAATAATAATAATAATAATAATAATGATGATGTTTTGTTTTATTTTTCTTTATTTATGTTAACTTTTAGAATTACATTTTGGAAATTATAATTTACAACAAAAGAAAACAAAGAAGAAAAGAAAAGTAGAGAAGCTTTTGTTTTCACGTTTGTCATTAATAATTCTATTTGAGTAATGCAGTGAACCAAATGCATCCAAAAAATGTAGCAGCGTCAATAACATAGTATGCTTTGTGGAAATTCTTTGCAAGTATTGAAGAGTGAGACTAGAAAGTGCAAAGATGCTTTAAAGCTAACAAAAACAAAGAGCTGTGTCTTAGAGGGACCCCCCCCGAGTCTCCTGAGATGTCTCTCCTTGACACCAAGAAGAAGAACCCTTTGCCAAATGGCACAGTGCCCTTTCATGTTACTTTCTCTGCTTTATCCACGTCACGAAACCGCATTGCTGGTGTTAGCTGATGAAGACAAGGAACAGCTGTGGTGAACAGAGATGGGCAGTAACGCGTTACTTGTAACGCGTTACTGTAATCTGATTACTTTTTTCAAGTAACGAGTAATGTAAGGGATTACTATTGCAAAAACGGTAATTAGATTACCGTTACTTTCACGTAGGAACGCTGCGTTACTGCGTTACTAAAACCGTGATTTTTTGCGAGAACGTCTCATGACAGTGACGTGGCGAGTGCGACGTTCGTGACAACAGCTGTCTGCAGATCATAATATATCGAGTGCGGGACAGAGTGTAGCATGCAGCGTTTAAAGCGTGGAAGTACTGACCTTATTTTGAGTTTGATTCCATAAAAGTGACAAAAACATTAGTGTCCGTTGTGCGTGGGAAGAAAACTTCTTTTACAGCGAAAAAACCCTAAACTTCCAAGCAAGCACCGAGTGTACTACGACGTAATGTGAAATTCACAGAGAAACTCGCGGATTCTTCCACTGACCGCTGCGGCACACCTGCACCAGGGTAAACCTCCTCCGCCTACCCCAGTCCTGCTTTACAGGTGAAAATAGAGCAACAGGACCGCTAGTCTTTGATTTTATTTATTTTCTGCTGTGTTTTACTTGCATCTATTTGAAAGAGTGAGTGTAAACACAAAAAAATATTTTATTTTATGTGCTGGAATGTGCAGAAAATAGGTTTAAATGTTAAACAAATTTCTTCCAGTCAGAGAATGTTGCATATAATTTAATTTTTGCTTGATGCATAAAGTTAAAAGATTAAAACTAATAAAACAAGTTTTAAAAAGAGACTTTTCCATTTGATTACATTTTGTATGATGAATTATGCAGAAAAAGTAGAATTGGGCTGAAAGATCTATCACTTTATCACCTATTCAGGTTGTAAATCGTGTTTTAAAAAGTAACTAAGTAACTAAGTAACTAAGTAATCGATTACTTTTGAAAATAAGTAATCAGTAAAGTAACGGGATTACTTTTTGGGGGAAGTAATCAGTAATTAGTAACTGATTACTTTTTTCAAGTAACTTGACCAACACTGGTGGTGAAGCAGCAATATTTTAATGGCTCCACAGATCTTTGAATGGTTTGTCATTGGGGGAAACGACCTGGGCCAACCCCAAAATCATTGTAGCCTCCATCTGGATGGAAGCAGTCACATAGGTCCTCGTTTCTCTCCATCTCAATCTGTGCAGCCCTCTCTGTGTTTACAGAAGCCGGGCCCGCTTGAACCACCACTTGCCAAGATGTGGCATGTTTATCAGCGTCTCTCTCTGCACACAGTTACATGCAGACACATAAACACAGATGCACATGCAAACACAAACACAAACACACATTGTCTATGTGTTTCATTGAGTGGCCAGATAAGAAAACATGACATTATCTTTTCGGTGTGCCCGTGTACCAATGCATGCCCACTCACACATGCACGTTTCTGTCCATGTGTGAACACACTTAATGTGTATACTGTCAAAATGCTAATGCCATATCTGCCTTGATGACCTTTTCTTCTTTGTTGATGCCCAGTGTTTTTATAAATACTGTGCTGATATCCTGGGATGTGTAATTACCGCACTGCAGCAACACACTGCCTCTTTATTAGTTTTCTGACAATGGCCTTCCTCATCACTGCTGAGCACTCTGTGTATGCGTGTGTGTTTTAGTGTGTGACAGGGTATTCTGTTGTCCTGTTTACACAGCTGAATCCTATAGTACACTAGCAGTTCTCATGCTGCTGCTCTGTGGTTTAAGTGTGTGATGTTGCTTCTATTTATATGTTAGTGTAGCTCAACAATACTCATAATATCCATAATATCCCATTTCTTATCCAGTTATTCATCTACAGGAGCTTCTTAGAAATTATCTCTGGGGATTCATAAATGGATCATATCCAGTCCAACACACAGATGAAAATAGGATGGAGGGATTTAACTGAGCAGATGTGTGAGTGTGCGGGATTGCTTCAACAAATACCACATCGGATCAAGTTAGGATTCGGATCAGGTTTTATCAACACAAAATGTGTGCTAACATTTACAATGCAAAAATAGAAGTGGGTTTCCTGTCTTTGTTGCATCACTGGTGCGTAGGGAAAATGCGTGTCAAAAAGGTCTATGTGAATACGTAATGGGATTTTGGTCTGCACTGGCTCGGCATTTGTCGATAAGGATCACACTCCCCAGGTTCGACCCAGGGGATTAGGGCAGAGGCCGTTTGATCTTAGTGGTTTTGCATAAAAATCACAAGTCTCCAGAATCCTGTAGCAAAGGAGCTGAGTTAGCTAATTGGTGGGGAGTGGGGTGCTGCTACATGCCGGGCTGGACTTCATGTGGTGTCCTCAAGATGCCTTTGACAATGCTGCAATTACAGTAAAGTCAGAGTGCTGTGTTAATGACGCTTTCAAAGTAGAGGAGACTAGAGGGTATTTTGGGTCATGGAGCAATTTACACATTGTAACAATGCTTTTAAATATAGCTAACAAACTCTCTCAATACTGCGGATGTGTAAGCACAAATAACAACTTATCCCAATCAGACAGGAAACTAAACTTATCCATCATCAAATAAAAGCTGTGGTCAGCCGCAGCGTATCAGAGCGTATCCTTCTCTCAAACTGCATTCAGGGTCCCCTGCGTCCACATCGGATCCACATGTGCCTAAGCAGCCAACACAGCAAAAGCAGAGGGGGTGTGCCAGTTACGGAACATAATTGCTACTAATGACCATTAGGAGTTTGGTTTTCATCCTCCGGGGACTGCAGAAAAGGCCTTCCGTCTTATCAGTTGATTAGAAACAAATAGAGGGGGCCGGATCCTGCATATTAAGTAAACAGGGGGCTAAAATGGTGTTACTCTATCAGGAGAAAGCCTAATGGAGTTGCTGGTAGCTCATCCTCTGCTAATGTGTCAGCAAATGGACAGCTACTCAGAAACCCCCGATCCACTTGTCAAATATTGGTAGCAGTTTGGGTTTTCTTTTCTCCTGCCAGTTGAAATTGTATCTGAAAAAAAACAAACAGCAACAAAAAAATCATTCCATCAGCCGCGTCTTAGAGTTTAGTTTCCTGCTTCTAACAGTGAAATGCTGTAGACCTTTGCGCTGCTCTGTAGTAAAGACACTTATGTTTTTCCAGCAGCAGTGCTGGTATCCAACTGTCAGCGATGGCAGCAAAGTTGTTTTTTCCTCTCAGAGGATTCATTTGCATTATGCAAATGAACAATTGATATGGATCTTCTCCCCTCCGATGAACATTTTGCACAGCAATTTGCCAAGCAAGTAATTACTTATTGACAGAATGATATTACACAGGAAATTGTTGTATAAAATGGCAAACTCATCTCATTGAAATGGTGGCAAAAATAATAAGAATAACAATAATAAAATTAGAAGTCATCAGTTAAATGGACATGAGTTATGGGGGCTTGCACTCATCACAGCTCTTAGTGCGCTCACTTCACTGCCACCTGTGGTTGCACTCTGGGCTCGTGGCTTTGCATTTTAATTAATTCCAAACATTATTAAGGATACAAATTCACTGTCTCACTCGACTGCACTACGCAATGTAGTTGAGCTGCAGGAATATCAGCAATTATCCATATTGTGATGGAATATTTATGCTGTGTTTGTGTACCCTGCATGTCATATTGTGTTCTACCTACTGATAACACTTTCTTTTTTACTTGTTGTAACATGCTAAAACTGGAGAAATGCAAAATATTTGAAAGTGAATAACAACTCTCAGTATGTGCATATGAAAAAGTGAAAATGAGACTTTTCAACTCTTAGTCACACCTACCCCTTTTTTTGGCGGGGGGCATTTTCTCCTGTTAAAATATAAATCAAAGACTGGCTTCAAAAACTATGAATATGTCCATATATCTGATATTGTTTTTTAAGGTTAGTGTAATATCAGCTCTGAGGGAACGTCGATGCATTCATCAACAGACAGCATTTGAACACTGTGACCTTTGATAACCTTGGTTGAAAAAAAGCTTCACAAAGCGAGTAAGGAAGGCTCTCTGGTCAGCAGGACAAACTCGGACTTCTTTTTAATCACCTAATTCATAAGGACCATTTATATTTCCTTTTTTCTGTTTCCACCTTTGTTGCAGAAAGAAATTATTTTTTCAATGCGCTTGTGTCAGCGCCATTCCAGCTCTAATATCGAGCATCCCGAGAGATTGGCACCTGGAGGAAAACAGAGAGGGAAAAAGAAAAAAAAGGGCCAGTGTGCAGCTGCATTTTCTTCCTCAGTAATCGAATCCCTCAAAAGGGGTCCATTTTTCTTCATCTCCCCAGGTCCACAGGACCTTTAAACAGAGCAAGGCACCAAAAGAAGGCGCCATAGAACACAATTATAATTCCAATATAGTCTTGTAAAGAAATGTAAACAGATAGCCAGGCTGCAAAGCTGCCCCCATTTTCCCAGAAGACTGGTAATAAAGTAGAAAAGATGTAATACTGGAAGAGGCTTTTTACCCCCTGTCCTTTTCTCACTCCAGAAATTGAAAAGTGTGGCTCTCTGCAGTGGTGCTGGTAGAAGAAGGGATGCTCCGAGATTTATGAGAGATTTAAAGGGGAGACAGAGCCGGGGTAGATTTTACCAGAGGCGTTAATGTGGTTTTGCAAATGAACTTTAATGCACGAGTATTGATAAGAATAAATGCTGCTATGCAGCACTAGCAGAATGCTTTTTTCTAGTACAGTAACTGCATGTTTTGTCACAAGCTTAATTTCAGAACCCTCCAGACTCTGACAGGGGACACAAACAAGCCACCAACCCCTCCAGAAGTCTGAACAAGAGCAAATTGGTGGCAAATTTTGATTTGTAAGAGCGTGCAGCTTTCCTATTGGCAAATCTTGAATTCTCAGAGCGAGACATTTTTATCCCTTCCTATACAGTAGTTTCCCCCACTCGTGAATATTCTGTTTGTTGTGTGATGTCTTGGGGGTAGTGTTTGTTTTATGCCCGGTTTTGTTTTTTCTCCAGTTTATTCTCCAATCATTGGAATGCAGAGAAAAACAGCAATAGGCTACTTATGATAATTTCCTGGCAGCGGTTGCAACTGTTCTAATAATTATTACTGGTACTGGAAGCTGCTGGGGCACACAGCTCAGGGGTTTGTGCATGTGTGTGCACGTACCAGGGACCAGTGTCTTTCTGTTAGACTCATTCAGAGCAGTCCTCAAACTTGAAGTCATCCATCATTTATACTTCAGTAACAGTCATGTAAGGTCAGGAATGTTCAGTCTGTGAAACAAGCTGGATGCTTAAACAGTGTTGCTGGATTTTCAGCTGTTTTAGGAAAAGTCTATTCTTATTATGCAAAAGAGTTGATGACCGACATCTGCTGCCGCTCTTTGCCATATGGGCTGTTTGGTAAGATCCAGTGACGTGACCTTTAGCATTTCAGTGTGAATCCAGTCTTGTAGAGTTACTCACTTTGCCTGAGAGAAAATAGGCTCGAAGAGTTGTTTAGTGGGATGAATGTGTGGCTATGCAGTTTCCCACCAAGTGTAAATCACAGAGAGAAAGAGAAAGGCATGGATGCTTGTTCTTGTGAGAGTGTGCATGTATGAATATCCATGTACCTTCCTGTGTGTGTGTGTGTGTGTGTGTGTGTGTGTGTGTGTCTGTGTGTCTGTGCCGATCTCAGTCCGGGCCAAGAAGCAGTAAGGCCCGGCAGGCTGGGAACGAGTGGAGAAGGGGGGTGTGACAGTTTAGTGTGAGAAGGGGAAATGGCATGGTGCTAGTGAAGCTAGTCATCCGTCTGCTGTGACACCCAGCATGCATGGGAGATGTCCCCAGGACTCGGCAAAGGCAGAGGAAGTGTGGTCTTGCAGAAGAGTAGGAAGTGTCATTCTCTCTGTAAGTGTCACTGTCTCTGGTTCGTTGTCTTTCTGTTACACATGGCCACCATATCCCTGATTAAGATTTGCTGTCACATTCTAAATTTCCAGCCACGTTATTGTACAAACATTTTTATAATCTGCTGCACCCTGGACTACTCTCCGGACCTATGAAATACATACCCATGAAGTATATTGTCAGCTGTGACACTAACTCTTATGAATGAAAGGACTGAAGGGTCCAGTTTGCTGCTTATTCTTAGATGTTAGGAACTATCACCACTTTTGCCACACCAGTTTTTTCTTGCTGCAGGGAAATATACATATTTCTTGCTTATTTTATGTCCAAAATTCTGATTTCTGTCTCCCAAGGACCCAGCCAATTCTTTTAAGTGTTCTATTTCATTGGATTAAGGAAAATATATTCCACAACAAATTAGCTCTTCATGACATACAAAGTTTAATATATCTCAATTCACATTTTCAGTAAATAGAACTTTTAATGGACTTTTATTTTTAATGATGGCAGTATTTTGAAGGAAGTATTCAATTGCTTGTGAATCCTTGTGAGGCAGTAAACACTACACAAACATGATCATCCTATCTATTGAAGAGTGAAGGATAGCTCACTTTGAGAACACTTGTTTAGATTAGTTTTTCAGATGAGAAACATAGGAAAGGAACAGAAGGATGAAGGTCCATTCTGGAAAAGCATTGAGGATGTTGCCCTGTGTATCTGAGGACACTACTCATAGAAATAAGGGTTTTACACTAATTGAATGTGCTTTTTTGAAGGGGGGTGGGGGGGTATTTGTATTTGTTTTTTGTTCACTCATACGCCCGTGGGCTTCCGATACACAGTATATATGTATCACTAACAGAACAAATACAACAAACAAAAGATAAGAAAAAAATACATGCCCTTTCATTTCTAAGGTCTTAGGTCTCAATGCATATGGTCCGTAATCAGTGTTGGGTAAGTTACTTTAAATTAGTAACTTAGTTACATTACTAGTTACTTCTCTAAAAAAGTAACTCAGTTACTTCAAGTTACTCGTTACTTTCAGAGTAACTAGTTACTAGGGAAAGTAACTTTGGTTTTACTCAGAATTCTCTTGTTAATGTGTTGCTTTCGTAACTGGATACCCAGCAAGTTTGCCAGTCTTCTATCTTGCTTACTTGCCACAAGTGCACTGTGCCACCTACCAATAGAAAGGAAAAAATAATGTGCATATTTCCATGAGAGAAATCCCACGCCTGGACCGTCGTTGACCACCGCCATGATTCTAGCCTGCTTTTTACATCCAACACAAAAACTGCAGTCGTGGTGCTTTTGATTGTACTCAGAACTTGGAAATTCTGCCTTCTGAATAGGAAGATGTAGGTAACACCAGACTGCAGATGAGCTGCATACAGGGCTGGACTGGGACAAAACAATCGTCCCGGGCATTTTGACTAGAGACCGGCCCACCATTATAGGAAAAATCATAAAGCCTTTGAATGAAAATAAACACTGTTGTGACAGTGATGTACACTGTTCTGATGGTATATATGTATCAATCTATCAATTGTTTGTTGTAAGACTCAGATAATTATTTTTTTTTTTTTTAAAAGCGAGACATTTTAAATGAGAATAAGAAAGAAAAGTATTTCTTTGTCCCCCCCTTTCCCTGTTAATGCCCTACCTGGCCCCTGGCATCACTTTGCTAGACCCGCCCCTGCACAGTTACCAGCTGTCAGCTACATAGAAAAGGATCCTGGTGTTATTTGTCTCTCAGAAACAGTTCATAACTTCCTTCAACTCATTCATGTCACCTAAAAGGTAAACCTGTTTCTCCATCACCTGTTCAGCTCTGATGATTCAGTAAGGACATCTCCTGGTTTCATCTTCATGTTTCCCTCTCACCAGATAACCAAACCGATATCATGACCAGCAGCTTTACAGCTGTGGCTCCAGCAAACATCAGCTGATACTAGAAATTAATATTAAATAAATTCTAACAACAGCTGATCAAGCTTAAACGTGCTGCTGTTGTTTAACGCACATCCGCTGGTTTCCTCTTTCTGGCGCAAAGTGGGCGATAAATAAACAAGAGAGAAAAGCCGATCAGCTGATCATTGATCAGTTTCGTGATTGAAGTAGAAACAGGAGAGAATGAGAGAAGAAGAGGCAGCTGTGCAGCTTCAGCTTTGTGTCTTTTTCATTGTAGCTGAAGTCCGGGACAAACTGTGTTCCTTTTCACCTCAGTACGAAACGCGTAATATTTTCTCTGAATACGAGACGATTCTGTTTTTTAGGGGACGGTTGGAAACTCTAATAATTAACCGTATGAACAAAATAAAGTTCAACATCAGTAACATAGCACCCACACAGCTGTATAGAAACTCCGTCATGCTAGCTAGCACGCAGATACGAAAAAGTCAGCATACCGAAAATAAACTCCACCTAAACTTGGTTTATATCTGACCCAGATAGACTGCAGGTCATAACTTCTTACCTGAAGTTCAGTTCACCTGACACGCGGACCGGCGGCGCTTGGGTCTCTCCTCTTGCCTCCTTTTCCTTCATCCACCTGCTGGCCTCCACCACTTGCTAATGTTATTGAATCTGTGGAGCTCCGCGATATCCACCACACGAGTAACGAGTAACGAGCCTATCTAAATCCCAGTAACGAGTAACGCGTTCCTGGTTTTGGCATAATAACTAGTTACCGTGCTCGTTACCACAATAATAACGTAGTTACTGTAACGCGTTACTTAATAACGCGTTAGTCCCAACACTGTCCGTAATAGGTCTTAAAATTAGGTACAACCTAATTTTTACCTTACTCTAAAGTACAACCTGTACAACCGATGAATAACAACATATGACATGTTACACTGTGCCATTATTTATTTAACAAAAATGATTATTACTTCCATGGAAGTTAAATCAGGAATTAAGAAGGGAAGTGGCAGGCAGGTGCTGATAATCACAAGCATTTCATTAACCAATTATCAGAGTGACTGCCTCTAGAAAAGCAGTTATAGTTTGGAAAGATGGGAAGAGATGTCAGCAATGATCTCAAAAAAGCAACTGTTGCTGCTCATCAATCTGGGAAGGGTTATAACACCATTTCCAAGTCCATCATTCTACAGAGAGATTATTCACAAGTGGAAAATGTTTAGGACAGCTATCAATCTTCCCAGGAGTGGACATCGCAGCAAATTTACCCCATGGTCTAAGCATGCAGAAAACCTCCCAAAAACCACAAGAGCTAAATCTCTGGCTCTACAGGCCTCAATTAGCATGTTTAAATATTAATGTCCATGATAGTAAAAATAGAAATTAAATGAAGAATAATAGCTTATTTGGAAAGGTTGCCAGGATAAACCCTCTTTTCTGTGGAAAGAACATGGCAGCACAGGTTAGCTTTGCAAAACTGCATCTCAACAAACAAAGACTTTTGGTGTCCTTTGGACAGATCAGAGCAGAGTGAAGATGTTCAGCCGTAATGCACAGTGCCATGACATATCAGCACAAACACAAACACCTCATTGCAGCTGTAAGCACAGTGGTGGAGGATGATGATTTGGGCTTGTTTTGTAGCCACAGGACCTTTGCACCTTGCAGTCATTGAGTTGACCATGAACTGCTCTGTGTATCAAAGTACTCTAGAGTCAGATGTCAAACCAAATCAACAACAGAATGACTGAATAAAAAAAGAAAAAGAACGGTGGTTTTGCAATGACCCCATCAAAGTCCAGACCTCAAACTGATTGAAATGCTATGTCAGGAGAGATAACGTGCATAGATGAATACACATAAACCCCAATGAACTGAAGTAATGTAAAGAAGAGTGAGTCAAAGGTCTCTAAAATGTGAGAGGCCGATGAAGTCATACAGAAAATCATTACTTGAAGTTACTACTGCTAAATGTGTTTCTACAGGCTACTAAATCATGAGCTGTACTTTTAACAACACTAACTGCTAATGACAAGATTATTTGCGTTTACGTTATTTATTTACTTTTAGTTTCTGTTTTTATACTTTATGTGTGCTTTCTTCTTAACTTCGTTGTATATATTTGTAAATCAATACTTGTTTATTTGGGGATTTATAAACTTTTTTTTTTTTGCTGAGACAAAAGTCTTTAAAAACCATTAGAAACCAGGTACAAAAAAAATCTTAAAAATAGTCCTGCCTTTAAAAAATACAGCAGTAGTGGTGGAAAAATGCAGTTGAGGAATTAAAATAATTAATTTTGAAGATTTAAATATATCTGGTATATACATATACACACAAATATTATATATACACAAATATTTAAATAGTAATACTGAATACACTAGAATGTTTCAGAAGAGATACAAGTTACACTTGTTCTTTCAGTAATGATCTGCTTGGTTCAAGATAAATAATTCTTCTTCTATGAATAATTTTAACTCATTTAATGTTTTTAGAAGAACAACCTATTACCTTCAGTATCACGTTTCTCGCAGGGCTGACCCAGTTGGGAGAGCGAGAAAGACAAAGAGAGATGGTGGGATTGAGAGGGGAGCCAAGGTTGCTGGGATTTTAATGGCTCCTGTCTGCCAAGTGTGGTCATGAGCCTCCAGTGCACAGACAAGTCCTAATCAAAAGTCTCATACCGTGTGAGTGACAGCATCAAAGTGCATCTGCACACTGAAGTGAATTCTCCCAACTTTCTGATTTCTTCACAATTAAAGTGTATACACGAATGGAAATGCACGCTGTGATGATTTCTTCCGCCTTATTTTTTTCAACCCTCTCTTTCTATTTCCTCTATCCTATCGTAAACAACTCGAGCACTTCTCCCGTTTGCCTGCTATGTTTGTGTACATTATTTCCCAACCCTCAGGAGGCCCAGGGGAGTAGATGGAAAATTAAAAAGGGAGAGGAAGAGCTGAGGGGTGAAAATGCAGAAAAGACACGGAGAGAAATGTAGCTGAGAGGAAGACGAAGAGAGGCAGTCAAAGCTAAGAGAATGTGAGAGGGCTGTATTTTCACACCATTACTGTTTGAAGAACATTTTAGCACCCTGAGAAACTACGCTACATCCAAAAAAAAGATGTGCTACTGCATAAAAACATCTTTCTGGAAGACAACAGTGTGACCACAGCAACAACAGTTGACCAACAAACTATAAACAGAACTTGAATAATTTCCCATCTCAAAGACACGACACAGTAGCTTGTCTTTGTTCAGTGGTGTTCAAATTTTCCTCTGCTATTGCACAGTTTGCCATAAATATTTCAGGCAATACAAGTTCATCTAAAACATTTCTTTGAGTGGTAGGAAGCAAAAACTTCAACAGGATAAAATTTAGTTGTCAGGTTTATAGTTTCTATCTCTATTTCCCAACCTCCCATTAGTGGATTGGCTACTTAAGTGCTGTTTCCTATCAAGGGAACAACAAAACTGCACAAAATAAAATGATGAAAATTACTTTTCTGGCTTCTATTTTTCTGTATGGCAACCGTAACATGCCTGGAGTGTATTTCAAATGCAATTGAGTTTAGTACGTTCACAAAGGCGTAATAGTGTGCTTGTGAAAATCTGCACATTATTTCACTTTTGGATATGCTGCCAAACTTTTTACCCAGGTATATTTGCCTCCTTCCAAAATCCACCTGGGACTCGCTGACACTGTCATGTGGCTGGTTTTGTTTCATACCCGTGTCCTTTAGACCTTTCAGTCCACCCTAATCTCTTCCTCCAAAGTGACTCCAAAGCTCTTCCAGTTGGCTTTGATGATATTAAATGAAAAGACCTCAGGTAGCAGTGGTTATGCTGGCACTTGCTCACAGCATCACACTTGACAGCAGCCTTTGGGAACACACCAAATTCAATTTCTTTTACTGCCAGCCTAATGACGATGACGACCTCACAGAGTAACTGCAAAGTTAAACTTTTATTTATTACAGACTCTTAGAGATTATCCCTGATGCTGTGACATCCTTTGTTTTTTCATCCACCCGTACTGAGAGTGCAGGTCAATAGGTTTGGCCACCCTGTTTCTGTGTATGTAAGCATTTTTGCCAGCATCTGGAGCGACTAAATGGATATTGGAAGCTGTTGCTGGAGTCGAAAGAATGTTGGACAATGGTTGAGATTGATGAGTGTTTGGGCGCTTTCCCTGTGACCCCACCGCATCTGGCAGGAACAAAGTCAGGCAGGTGTGACAGCCAGCATCCATCTACTAGTCAGCTGTAATAGGGAGGGGGCATTTGTACAGGGACACACACATACAAATACACACAAACTAATATGCACACTACAGGCTGTGTTTTCCACACAGTTTAGCAAGCAAGGATGCACACACTTATGTCTCCGTCTCTCTCACTCACTCACGCACGCACGCATAAAAAAAAAACAGAAAACAAAGAAAAAGAAAAAGAAAGAACAGTAAATTGTGCACACATTTATTTAAGTACACATGCACACTCAGAGTGACTCACTGAGGAAAAAAAAGCCTTCCTGGCAAGCTTCACTGTGTGTCTTTCCAGGAAGGAGTCGTTTTGCAGTGCTGAGTTTCTTCAAATGTCTGCGAGCTCTCATGTCTTATTACGGGAGACAAATGGCATGTCGTACCAACGGCGCATCCCAACTGGTTAGCTCCGGACATGACAACCATCGCAACACATTTCACTTCACTGTGTGCGCTCTTCTGTTGGTTAAACATCTGAAACAGTCAGACAGAACACATGTTGGGATTTGACATGTAATCACTGAAATATATGCAGCTTATTTGGGGTTTCGGTTAATTAATAGACAGTAGCATGTGCGTTTAATTGCTCCTTAAACAGAGGTCTTGAACCCAAGTTGCATTACATAAAATGTGACTGAAATGTACACCATTCAGTTATGCCTTTAATTTATGGTTGTTTTTTTCTTCCTGGAAATAAGGAGTAATAGATCACATTTATTCTGAAGTTCACACAACAATTCTGAGATTTTTTTTAGTACAATATACACACTTTTTTTTTTTTAAATATATACATTTTTAAATTATTAGAATGATAAGTTCAAAAGGTTATCCTAGTGATAGCTACTGAAATATAAGTCCCTTACAGCTTAAATGACACTATTATTTAGCTGTATTAAAATTAGGAAATGTGGCTCCGCACTGCTGTATTCTACACATTTTCCTAATAAGGAAAAGAGCCCCAGTTTGATCCTGGGAGGAGACACAAATCCCGTGAGTGTTGTGTCAGGAAGGGCATCTAGCGTAAAAATCTGCCAAATCACATATGTGGCGCTACCTGCTGTGACAACCCCTCGTGAACAAGGGAGCAGCTGAAAGTAGCTCATTATGAGTAGGAAACCATTTTGAAAGTGATAGCATTCTCTAATCCTTTGCCTAAAGTCATATTATGCTACTGCAAAGGTTTGGGGTAGCGCTCACTTATGGATACTAGTCTATTATACATGTCATGATTTCCCTCAAAAAACACTAGAAAAAAAGAGTATATAACAGTATAGCAAAATTAAAATTCCTGCCAGTGGTTCTGGTGGGCCAACAGAAATAAATTCAGAAATGATTTACAGATGCAGTCCACAGATAAGGTCCATTATGATTTTCTTTTTACAGAACTTACTCCATGTAATAGAATATAACATTCAGTTTCAGGCTGGCTGTCTTAGCACACAAAAGCAGAATCGGTTCCCCACCAGCACAAGCAGTGAAACTAGGCATCCATGAAAAGAGGTTACTTTAATTTTGCTCATAAAACACAACATTATGTAAGCTTTTCTTAATATTGGAATCAAAGTAACATGATTTTCCACCTTTATTTTATTTTCAGGATTCAATTAAGACCTGGAAAAAACTGACATAAACAGTTTTGTAAAGCCTTATGGCAAAAGCAAGATAGTGTAAATAGAGTACTATGAGAAAATAGGCAGAACTATGTGAGACAGTGCTACACTTAGTTAGTGAAACCCCTAACAACCACCATGGATGCATCGGTTTGCACTTGCGGTTTGCACTTGATGCAGTTATTCTTACAGGCATGACAGTGGGTGCAGTAAATGGAGTACAGAGACTCGTCTAGCATGGGGCCCAGATTTAGTGTGGCGCCACTTCGTTGATAGATATGATTACAGGTGTTCTACAAAATGTTTTCTCCATCTTTTTATTGAAGTTCTGAGACGTAACAATCAAACTATAATCCAGTTCTTCATCTTACCCAATTTAACAGACACAAAAACGCAGCAGGCATGAAACCACAACACACAGTTAATTTCATCCCAGAGGATCCACAGTGTCTGTGACTGGCTGGTGTTAGTATTCTGCTCACCTTATACCAAGTTTTTCACTGAAGAGGCATGTTTGGAAATCCAAAACTATGCTCAGTATATAATCACTACTGTCTACCTGAGTTTTTAATTTACATAGTAACTGCTAAATAATCACAGTCTTAATACTATTTTGGTTTGGTGGAGTGTTCACCATGCCACCATATGGCTAAAACCATTAAAACAATTGCTGTGCAGATTTTTTTTTGTTTTGTTTTTTGAATATATCTTAAAAAATTGTCTACATATAAGGGAAAAAAATTAATTTAAGCCAGCGGAAACACAGTATATACTGATTATATGCAGGAAATAACTCAGTCCTGTGTGCTGTATAGGGAAAATGGTGACATTTAAGGAGGAAGGCCTGAATGCAGTCATGCTGGTTCCCTTTGCAGTAAAAGCATCTCTCAGCCGGGTGGTCGACGCCACTATTGTTAGAGTGCCTTACTGCGTCAAGCCCCAGGGTACTGGCTCCATTCACCCCCACCTCCTACTTACCCTCCACCACCATCACCGTCACAGCTCCCATCCCTCTGCTGGCATGGAAAATCCCCCATGAGCCTCTTCTCTGATGTAAATCACAGGTAGGGGAAATGTGAGCCTGGCTGATGCACCGGCACTGTGCCGTGAAATCTCTGTTGACATTACCGACGGGCGATTCCAGAAAAAGACACAGTGCGAGAGCAGGAGAGGAGGAAGAGAGTGATAAAGACGGGAAAGGAGCGAAGGAGAGAGAGATGTGAAGAGACGTGAGCATTTCAGAGAGTCACTTTTGACTTTCTTACTTTTTGACTCACTGTCTTGCCCACGTCTCCAAGATGATGGACTGAACTCAGTAGGCTGCGTGCTGTCAACCCCAATCTTGCATTGTGATTTGGCATCTTTAATGATTTTTACCTTACTCTTTATAAGCTGACAGAGAGAAACTGCCATTTTTTTGGCTCTTAAAAAAGCTTCTTTAATTCAACTGCATCTCACTGTTATAATACCCTTAAGACCTAACCTGCTTTCTTACTTTTTGCTAGGCAACCTTTTAACAGACAAAGATTGATTCTTTTTTCTTTTTTTTTTCCAGAGATGGTAGCTTTGTTTTATGATACCAAGTAGTAGAAAGATGAGGATAACTTGAAAATGAAGTGAAGGCAACAAGGGAATCAGGGAAATGGGTTATGAGAGGCAATTTTTATGCCCACTCCCATCTTATGTGCAGCAAAGGGAAGAGTAAATGACTTTTACTTTACTGTATAAAAATATTTAGTTGTACTTCATCGCAAGTGCAGCATTCTAGGAGAACCTTTAATATAATTTCTCTTTCTAGTTTGTGTTTTTGGCATGTTGCAACTGGAAGCAAAAGTTGGCCCCTTTTAGCCAAAAGATTTTATTATGTAAGTGAGAGTCCTTAGTTGTTTGTTGTGGCACATGAAGTTCGGGGATTTTGTCCCTGAGCAATGTGGCAATGCACTCGATGGTTGTTTGTGTTAGGTGAGTTAAGGCATAAAAAGAATGTCATTGCAATCTGCCATGTAAGACAACAGAAATGACTCTGTCTCCTTTCTCTTGTCTACTTTTTCTCTGTTCCTTGTGCCTTTGTTCTTTTTCTCTCCCGCCCTCCCCACTCTATGTCTCTGGGTCTGTGTTCCAGACAGAGTGTGAAACACGTATAGTGGCATCATGACACACAGAAGGAGTGCTTGTTCTTGTAGCAGCCGTCCACTCCAAGGTGATCTGACATCTTAAAGCAATGCTCTGTGCAATTGCACATTCACTCAGACAAGCGTGTTGACATTGCTGCCTAGCCAAAAGACCCCTCCTGTCCTCCCTTACCAATCTGAAGCTGGCTGCCAAGTGCTTCCGCGAAGAGGATGGCTTAATTGTTTCTGCCACAGCCATGCCTCTTCTTCATTTTTCTCTCTTTCCTTCCTAATCCCATGGACGGGAAAATGGAGCTGTTATTTGCATGTCTAATGATACTCGATATCACAGGCCTCTCAAAGGAGAAGGCACAGATGATTATTAATATAGCCAACGAAGCCCTCATTTATACTGCCTTTTGTTCTTAGGCCTGTGCAAATACTGCTTTCCAGTACCTGCATTTTTAAAGCCGTATCCCATAGAGAGATACGCTAGCTTTGAATATGGTAAAACTACAGCTGATAAGTGCAAAGCTTTTTTGTGACTCTATGAGTTTGGACTTTGTGGATCTCTTTGTAAACCTGGCATAGATTACTGATATGCAAAAAAAAAAAAAAAAAAGTCTTAGTCAACATAATGTAGCTGTGATATTGATCATGCTGGACATGATATCGATGTTCCTATCCTTAGATGCTTTTTACACATGCACAATATATATTTTTTTTCTTTTTTGGCAAATGTTACTTGTAAAACCTATTCTGACTTTATGGGGCGATTTTTGGCATTCAAAGAAGATTAGAGTAATTTCTTGCATTTATCATCATTAACAAATAATAAATCCATAGTCTGCATCTGTTTTAAGAAAGAATAAAGATGAAATGAAATATAGCAGAATTTTGCTCCAAGTCAAAAAAGTGGTTAGCCAAGGCTGTCAGAACCCATTATTTAAACTTACATAAAGATAATGTATTGTATACGGTACCTGCAGGAATTTTCAACACCAGCAATGCATGCCTTTCCAGCAGTGGCAGCTGGCATTGAAACTGGCTAATTTGCAAGACTTCTCAGGTTGAGAACAATGACTTTGACAGCTCGAACAGGCACTGTGGAGCACATCTGCATTTTTCCACAGGAATAAGCCCAAAAGAATGGCTCCGACTCTGCATGCCTTCCAATTATGGAAATCTGAGCATATCTACATATGCTATACATGAAACATATTTGAAAATATGTTTTCAAAATTGTAACTTTGATTATTGCCCATTGCAGGTTTGTCCACTAATTTATCTAACAATTTATGGCTCTAACTTTTTATTTATTTATTAAATATTCATAATCCCACTTATACAATCCTTAATCTGAATATGACTTGCCACCCTTAGGAGACGTAAGTTTGTTTTTTAGTGTTTTTGGTTAAAAGATTGCATGATTTATTTTTTTTTAAACCATCTTGTTATATTAGTTATTTACCTGAAATGACGGATTTGCAAAAACTGTTACATTTGAACTGTTTCTACAGAGTCAGAAACAATTCTATAGAAATCTTTTTAAATAGTTTACCACATAACATAATTCTATACGAAGGCTATATTTTCAGTTTATACAGATCACTTTTTCCTGCTTTGCTTTCCAACAATTGAGCTCCAAGATCTCTTCGACGAAACTCACCAGCCGGCATGTGTTGTTTGTGACATTTAACAAGATCACGGGATCACAAGCTTGACAGATGAGTTTATGATACTTATCCACATCAGTACACATTTACTTGGTTGTTAAACGACGAGCAAAAATCAGAAAAAAAGAGAGTGAAAGAGAGAGGGAAGAAGGAAGAAAGAGAGAGGGAGGAAGGGGGAGTAAAATGTTGAAATATGAATTACAAACCCGAGCAGCACCATCTGGACCGAGAAAACACACATCATAGTGGAGAGCCGGCACATTAAATTAGACTTGCTACGGGATCCATCTGCACCTCGTGAAATCAATCTCATTCCTTGATTTGATTAGGTCGGCCACACAGAAGAAAGAGAAAACTGTTGTGGTCCTTGATTAAGCTCGTTTTGTTTAGCACCTCTCCACACCCACCCACTTTCGGCATGCTGTGTATACCGATAAGTTTGTGGCCCACAGGTAGGGTAATGGCAGCAGTCGAGGTTAATGTTAAAAAATCTCCCTCTATTTAACACTCGGCATGTGTGCCGTAGCCCTGTAGCTGAGCTCATTTACACTTTTCACACACTGTCTCTTTATTGTTCACATTATTTCTTCCTTTTTTTTGTTTGTTTGTTTGCGTTTTTGCAAAGCACAGGTTTTTCTCACAAAGGCTTAAATCTGACTGCTAAGCTCTTCAGGGGCCACATGTGGAGCAGCCATGGATTGGACAAATGTGTTATATCAGAAGTCGTGTTGCTTTAATTTACCTTTGTTTTCTGGTTATATCAAGCACACACCAACCAACAAACTGATTGTCCAGTTCTCTCTTGTTCTAACACCAGGATATAATGAGCAGGCGGTAAAAATCTATACTGAAGATTACTTGCATACAACAGGTCTTTCTTGAACTGAGAGCCAATATTGCCGACAGCCTGAATGCATAATGCGCCATTGTTTTTATTTTCCTGTTTCCCATTCTCATTGCGGTGACACTGTACCCCGCTATGATTAAAATGCATCCTCCAATGTATCAACACTCACAAACAAAAGGCTTTTCATGGGTGGCTTAATCTAATTGTGTTGCCCTCTTTTACTAAAGGTAGCTGCTTTGACTTTGACTTATTCTCCAGAAGCAATAAAGTGCCAGTGGCAGTGAATGGAACACATGTGCCATTGCTCAAAGTGCATGGATAGACATGAAACACATTAGCCCTGATTGACCTTGGTACAGACCGCGCACAAATGCAGTACAAATTGTTGCCTTTTTTGTTTGTCTCATTAATTCATTGTTGTCTGGGAGAAAAACTAAAGCAGAACGAAAGCAAAAGGTGATAGCTTGCTGACAATTCAGTTCTGTGCATGTGTGTGTGGAGGGCTATAACACTGGGAGACTCTTTACTGATTGTAATTACTGTACCTTTTCTGTGTGGAGTTGGCTTCAATTACAGACCATCACCTTTCCCTGTATATGGGTCGTGACACCATCTCTCTCTCATTGTCTCAATAAAGCAAGAGTGTCAGCAGTAATAATAAATGAAGAGGAAAATATGTGAGGCACTCTTCTCTCTTTTTGGCCTCTGTGAATACTGCGATTGACCTCTGAAAAAAAGCAATATTGATTATTGTTATATGGCAACCAATGGCCACAAATCCCAAAGGAATCAGTTCCTTTGTGTCATGTGCAAGGGAGCAGCAGTAGATAATAGAGCCTTTAAAACAGTTTATCTTGATTGGGGTATGTAAAAAAATCTATATTTGCTCACCACAGAAGTAAAAATGATTGAGTCACATAGCATCTGAACGCATTTACTTAACGCCTTTAAATTTGGTCTCATTTGTGGTATAAAGAATTGAAGAGCTGACAGCATTTCACGTTATGATATTTCTGAATTAAACTTTCTATTTCCAATGCCCCGGCATCACAGAGCTTCACTATATGATTTCCTCCAATAAAGTCTTTTGTGGTTCACACCAGAAGGGAACTTTTCTGTCCAATTTGATAAACCGCTACGTGCCATGAGACAGACTGGAGGGAAAATGTTTCCAAGAATAGCTAAGTGTATCATATATCATGCATCGCACCATCTGTTCCGTACATTCAAAATGTTATTGCAATATTTAGAATTACAGATTATTCATGTAGGTGTAATTAACAGAGTCAAAATCCAACAAATGGGAGGAAGCTACAATTAATTCCAGACATGTTTGAGTAGAATCTATCTGGAGTAACTATTTAGGCTACAGTTGCCTGAGGGTGTACAGATGGAACAAAAAAGCTCTAATTTTATCAGTGGCAATGAATTACCCTCTATTGATCCCTCATTGCAGTATGGGGCCCTCTCAAATTAATTCTTTGGATTTCTTCTGTGAGATGGCATTACACTGAACAGATGAGGAGAACTGGGCCATATTAACTGCCTGAGCTGAACAGAAAAGGTCAACATCTGGCTCTTACAAAAGGTGCTATGTGAACTAGTTCATGCAGTGCACGGCCTTGAGGGGTTCGTATACATTTTACATAACAACATGCCGTCTTCTCCATATTTAATGGTTAACATGGCATTTCTACTCCGCATTATCGCCCGGTCAGACCACGCAACCTCAGTTAAACAAACCCACATCAGGATTGTGCTAAACATGACATTTAGAGTCAACACAGTGATGCATTATACAGCACTTCTTCATGCTGTCCTGCACTTTTGGCAGTGTGCTACATTAAATGTGTTCAGAATGCTTGTATTATGTAATAACAGTGGAAAGAATCTAAGTGCTTTTTCTAATTTAGTGGGCAATTTGGGGTACTAGTACTGTATTGGTACCTCTTTCTGATTCTTGGAGTTTCCACTCTTTGATATTTTAGAAAGGAATGTGTAGTTTTAAATAGCACAGTATTTGAACTGTTACTATAGCTCTTATAGATGGATTACTGTTCAGCTTTTCAGCAAACTGTAGCTGGCTTTTGTTAAAAATAAATCTGTTTTTCAGCACCGCCAAAACATTAATCTTCTTTTCAGATTGTTTGCAACTGTTTAATGGCTATAAGGAATAAAATTATATATATATATATATATATATATATATATATATATATATATATATATATATATATGTGTGTGTGTGTGTGTGTGTCAGTCTAACCACTACGCAGCTGGATATGTGGTTGATATTTATGCTAAAGTGAGCCTACCGCAGACATGAGCGAGACAGATAAATATGAAGGCATGCCCGGCTCGGACGTCGCCCGGATCAACAAGGTCGCGTCAGGTGTTGAGGAACCAGGGCACCCTGACGACAAGTGGGCTACTGGAACAAGAAGGCATCGGTGGGCAAGAGGCGAAAACAGGGCGTTGTTGGAATGCTACTACGCAAAGTAACCCTGGCGGAAGGGGTTACATGAATAGGATGAGGACCTATGGATTCTTGATACCCAACATCCACAATGACGGCGAAACAACTAGTAGCTCAGTGTTCCAACATTCGAAAGAAGGACTGCTCTCACAGCTAGAGATTGACGAGTACAACATAAATGCTACGGCAAGGAGGAGTCAGGGCGCCAGGTCAGGGGGAGATATCATCACCCCCACCCGAGATTGGGTACAAGAGGGCTGACCTGAAAGATAGGATCATGGCCAAGCTTGAAACCTGGACCCCCCCTGGCCGGTTTGTCCAAGATTACGTGAAGTACCCTCAGAAGGTCTGCTAGATGATGTTAATGCAGCGCTGGACGGACCCCCCTTTACCAAGATGCGGGACACAAGAAGGTGCATAAGAAATACAGCACTACGGCAGCAGTGATCAGTGAGATAACAGCCACAAGGGCAGTACCCTCCATGGAGAAGGAGGCTGAGAGGCAAGATTAAAGTAGCACGGAGGAGGTTAGCCAACTCAAAGGCGGGACAAAGAAGGTGCATCAAATACAGCAAGCTGTCCATACCTGAGGCCTTGGCCAGCAAAGACTCACAGCCTTGGCCAGCCACTTGAGGAGGTACACCAGGCGATAGAAGGCAGGAGAATAAACCAGCTGTTCTCCACAGAACCAGCAAAGGTGTACTCTCAGTGGCAAGGGAACAATAACAGAACAGCACCACCAAGGCTGGAGGCAGAACAATACTGGAAGAGCATATGGGAGAAGGACGCAACCCATAACGGCAATGCTCATGGCTAGTGGATCTGAGGGCAGACCATAGCGACCTCCTGAACAGGGTCCAGTAACCATCACAGTGGCAGATATCCAAGAAAGGGTCTCCAGTATGAAGAGTTGGACAGCACCAGGGCCCGACATGGTTCACGCCTACTGGCTGAAGAAGCTGACTGCACTTTCTGGCAGCACAAATGAACCAGCTGCTAGTTAACGAGAGACACCGAATGGCTAACCGAAGGTCGGACGGTCCTGATCCCCAAGGACCCCAAGAAGGGACCGGTCCCATCCAACTACCGACCAATAACCTGCCTCAGTACTACATGGAAACTCCTGTCAGCAACTACCGCGCCATAACATCATATCGGCTAAGATGAACAGGCACATGGGTCAATACATGAGCGGGGCACAGAAAGGGATTGGCAAGAATACCAGAGGCGCAAAACACCAGCTACTGGTAGACAGAACAGTCAGCCGAGACTGCAAGACCAGACTGACCAACCTGTGCACAGCCTGGATTGATTACAAGAAGGCCTATGACTCAATGCCCCACAGCTGGATACTGGAATGCCTAGAATTGTACAAGATCAACAGGACCCTAAGAGCCTTCATCAGGAACTCAATGGGGATGTGGCACACAACACTAGAGGCCAACTCTAGCACAAGTCACCATCAAGTGCGGGATCTACCAAGGAGATGCTCTGTCCCCACTGCTGTTCTGCATAGGCCTGAACCCCCTCAGTGAGATCATTAACAAGACTGGCTATGGATACCGACTACGGAACGGAGCGGTTGTCAGCCACCTCCTGTACATGGATGACATCAAGCTGTATGCCAAGAGTGAACGAGACATCGATTCACTGATACACACTACCAGGCTATACAGCAATGACATTGAATGTCATTCGGGCTGGAGAAGTGTAGTCGGATGGTAACAAAGAGAGGGAAGGTAGTCAGAACTGAAGGGATTGAACTACCAGAAGGCAACATTGCAGACATAGAGGACAGTTACAAGTACCTGGGGATCCCACAGGCGAATGGGAACCATGAAGAGCCGCTAGGAAAGCTGCAACCACCAAGTACCTGCAGAGGGTCAGGCAAGTCCTGAGGAGTCAGCTGAACGGTAAGAACAAGATCCGGGCCATCAACACCTACACGCCTGCCCGTGATCAGGTACCCTGCTGGGGTAATAGGCTGGCCAAAGGAGGAGATAGAAGCCACTGACATCAAGACAAGAAAGCTCCTTACCATGCATGGAGGGTTTCACCCCAAGTCTAGCACCCTGAGGTTGTACGCTAAGCGGAAGGAAGGGGGCCGAGGACTGGTGAGTGTCAGCACCACAGTCCAGGATGAGACAAGAAACATCCACGAATACATCACGAAGATGGCCCCAACTGACAGTGTGCTCAGTGAATACCTCAGGCAGCAGAAACCCAAGAAAGAGGAGGAAGGCGAGGAACCATCATGGAAGGACAGGCCCCTGCACGGTATGTACCACCGGCAGATAGAGGAGGTGGCTGATATCCAGAAATCCTACCAGTGGCTGGACAAAGCTGGACTGAAAGACAGCACAGAGGCACTAATCATGGCAGCACAAGAACAAGCTCTGAGTACAAGATCCATAGAGGCTGGGGTCTATCACACCAGGCAAGACCCCAGTGCAGGCTGTGTAAAGATGCCCCAGAGACAATCCAGCACATAACAGCAGGGTGCAAGATGCTAGCAGGCAAGGCATACATGGAACGCCATAACCAAGTGGCCGGCATAGTGTACAGGAACATCTGTACCGAGTATAACCTGGAAGTCCCGAGGTCAAAATGGGAGATGCCCCCAAGGGTGATGGAGAATGACCGAGCTAAGATCCTGTGGGACTTCCAGATACAGACGGACAAAATGGTGGTGGCTAACCAACCGGACATAGTGGTGGTAGACAAACAGAAGAAGACGGCTGTAGTGATCGATGTAGCGGTTCCGAATGACAGCAATATCAGGAAGAAGGAACACGAGAAGCTGGAGAAATACCAAGGGCTCAGAGAAGAGCTCGAGAGGATGTGGAGGGTGAAGGTAACGGTGGTCCCCGTGGTAATCGGAGCACTAGGTGCGGTGACTCCCAAGCTAGGCGAGTGGCTCCAGCAGATCCCGGGAACAACATCGAGATCTCTGTCCAGAAGAGCGCAGTCCTGGGAACAGCTAAGATACTGCGCAGGACCCTCAAGCTCCCAGGCCTCTGGTAGAGGACCCGAGCTTGAAGGATAAACCGCCCGCAGGGGCGTGCTGGGTGTAAAATATGTATATATTTTCTTTTTTTTTTTTAAACTACCTGGTATAATAAGACAAAATCGTTTGTGTGTTTGTCAGTAACAGAATGTAATTAGTATTTGGTATCATATGATAATTTGTTACATATCATATTCATTCATTCTTTTTTGGCAGAACAAATGCTTTTACTTTTCCTGCTTATCATATATTTTGCTAGAACACTGTGATTCCATGTATAATATTAACCGCAGACCTGGAACATTTTTACATTTTTGTACATTTCCGTAAACAAAAGTAATGGATCTGAGTTCTTCCACCACTGATAAAAACCAACACAGTTGCAGATCGAATTCATCAACCTCTGACCCCTACTCCAACTGAAGTAGACTTTGCAGAAAGCAATCCGACGTACTGTGTGAAGTCTATTCTTGCAGACGGTAGCTGACAAGCATCACAGTGACAGTATCTCCTCCCTTTCCCTCTTTGCGTCAGTCTTTCTCTCTCCTTCTACACTCCTACTGGTACATACATAGGAGGAGAACATGTCCTATCTACCATTTGGCCTGACAACTAGGGAAATCATTAGTTCCTTCTGTAGGGCTACACTTAAGCATCCGGAGCCCAGGCCCATGGCGGGGGTGGGGGCGGGCGATATGTGGGAGTAGAGTCTGTAGAATCTTCCTCATTAGGACACAGTGATTGTTCAAGTGATTGCCGTAAAAGCTCATCTTCAGCAGGGACTGACATGTTTCCTCCTCCGCTGACAGGATAAGCAGTCCCATGCAGCCCCTGATTGGGAGTTGCGGTTGGCAAATGGAGGTGTGCAGTTCTCTATGTGTATGTGTGTGTCTGTGTGTGTGTGTGTGTGTGTGTGTGTGTGTGTGTGTGTACTGGCAGACATCAGAGCACACAAGTATTGCCACAGGAAAATATCTTCTGTCAACCAAGGCTTTTTTTCTGAACTGGAGCTTCAAAACATATGGATGCCTGTCTTTTCAACAACCTGACCTACAGCGGCTAAGGCCAGAGATATAATAACTTTCCCAGCCTGGATGCACTTGCTGCACTTACAGACAACATTATTTCTTCTTTGTGATAGATTTAGTTTACGTTCATGGAATAATGCAGTCGATGCTTACTTTAGTTATGAGAAGACTGGACATACACATGACAGCTGTAGTATGTTTGAGTATTATTTGAGTTTTAGCAATGCGCAAAATCAACACAGACACAACAGACATTGTGGTGTAAGCTTTCCTCACCCTGTGCTCAGAATACTTGTTGTTTTCTGACACCAGTGTAGCACATAATCATCACAACTACAGTGTTGTTATCCATTATCTGTTAGTTTCCTGAATGCCACAGTCAATGTCACTGATTGTTGGTGCTGTTTTAGTTGCCCAGGCAACTCAGTTAATGACAGGGACCTGTGACAGACTTTTTTTTTTCACGTAATTGTACTCTTTGATGAGAATTTGTGCACTCTAGTGTGAAGGCTGTGTACGAAGTGGGTTCCCAGGGCATTTAGAGGAGACAGTTTTGAGGATTGTTGGTGGTTATAGCTAGCTCAACTCAACCCTTCGTGAATTTAAAGTCAAAAGTGGCAGCTTCTGGGAAAATGACTGAATGTGGGACTTTTCTTTTTCAAAAGAAACACAGCGTGCCTTTCTATAAAGCTTTTATTCATCTTCTGAATTTTTGTTAGTTGTCAGTGACAAGGCAACATTGCTCTACCTTGAAGCTATACAATGGTTTAATGTCATTTTTAAAAAAAAAGAAAAAAATACTTATAGAAGCTAAGAGAAAAAGATTGAACCCCATCTTAGCTCAAAATGTGTTTTAATCAGTGGTACTTAACTTCAGTGGGCATTAATTTTTTTCTAAATGTTTTTTTTTTTTTTTCAGATTATTCAGCTTCAAAACTGTCTTTGCTATCTTATGTTTACTGGGTGGGAAACAGGGGTTTGCTGTTTGACACAGTCTATTTAATTTAGCAACTTCATTTTAATATTTTTCATTATGTTTGGTTCCTTGGTTAATTAATGAGGAAAAACAATCTGACATGCCATGTCTCAAGCATCCATGTGTACAAGGTGTTGTGCCCCATCCTGACCAGTACGTGAGAAACACAGACAGGCACCAACATCCATACCCATGATCAAATTAAATTTAAAATCAGCTTTTATGATTTAACTGTATGTGAGAAAACCACAGCATCTTATTTCGTCACATGATAATACTGTAAGTCGTTTTCAGCATGCTATGAGTTTATAGCATACAACCATGGATAAGCATTTCAGACAGCAAGAATTAATCTCCACACTCATCACATTTTCAGCCAGTACTGGGACCATAATAAAATACAAACTTGATTATTTTTAAATAAATATTTATTTATTTAAATATTTATTTATTTAAATATTTATTTATTTTTACCTAGGTTCGACCTATTCACTTGTTTGTTCAAACTATTCAAGTGTCATGAGGTTGTAGTAATTATAACACTTTGCAGTGTTATTTTTATGGTGTGTTTTTTTTATTAAAATATTTTGATTGCTTTATAACTTGCATGTTTTGTTGTTGTTCTTTAGAGTAGTTTTTTAGACACTTTTTATTGCATTTTTGTTTTTGAAAATGTTTAAAATTTCTTACATACAATTCCACAAAATTATCTACACCTGTGCAAGTGCTCTGGGGTTAAAAGGAGAACAGGCACAGAACAGATGTACATGACAGTGTGACTCAGTGGAGCAACCTCCAGCTTGGAATAAACATGGGCCGTAATTTTATTTGAATTTTATTTGGGGCAAGCAGGCAACAGTGGGCTTGATTTTTAAGACTCTCAGACACTGAGATGGAGGCAGGGGAAGACAGACGTGAAAAGTGGTCCAGTCCTCAAGACAAAGCTAGCAGACAAGCAGGATTCAGCTTGCCTCAAGGCCAAATTATGGTTCAGCGGTGGTAGCACCTGGAGAGAGCAAGTAGTGGGGCAAATGGGGTATTATTAAAATATGTGGGGGAAGTGTCAAAAATATACAACCAGTCTTTGGGCTACTCTTCTTTAAACTGTTTTTGGTCCATCAGCCAGCCACAGAGAAGAGTGGGATTATAGCAGACACAGTACTGAAGTGAAACAGAGTGTTAAAAACAATAAAAAAACGTTTCCACTGCAGCCACTGTCTGTACTTTTATATAGAGCAAAGTGCAGTTGGATGACAGCACGGAAGCACGTTTGCGTTGGTTGAAAACGTCTCTCTGTAAGCTCTCTGTGGGCATTACATATGGAAACAGACACAATCACAGTACTATAAAATCACAGTACTGCTCTCCATCTGATCAAAAAGGTTTTCTTTTTCTCTTTTTTTTCTTTACATAAGTACCGAGTGAAGAAGTGGAGCGTCACATTGAAACAAACCAGGATTAAATCCAGGATGCTTACCTAAAAATATTTATGATTCATGAATAAACCAAAACCAATATGCAGCTAAAATAGTCAGTTTGCCTCCCGCTGCGGGAAGCACCAACATGCGGTCATATATGCTGAGCTGCAGGCTTTAGACTTCACACAAGTAGTTATGCATTGGATTAAAAAAAAAAAAAAAAAAACTATGACAGACCATCATTAATTTGAGCTCATTTAAAGAGTTTCTCAGTGTGCAGGATGTTGCGAGGCATTTGTGTTAATGAGCTACATCATTCATGTGAAATGATGGCACAATTAGGAAAACAAAAGTGCAAGGTGTGACAATTTAAGCGAATGTGCTTTGTCAGTGTCTGCAAACAACACCTCGGAGACAGTATATGCATAAAAGCCAGGTTCTGAAAACATTGCAGGGGGTTTAGGGGTCTGTAGTCACCAACACATTTCTACCTTGCTATTCTATACCCTAAGCGTGCTCCCACAGGAACCTCTGTTGAAACGCCGTGGCAGGGAATGAAATTAAAGCTGCTGAATACAGATGTTTTGATGTATGACTGTGTACTTGGTCATGTGTGTGTGTGTGTGTGCATGTGTGTTTTTAAGAGACGCATAAGTTGACAAAAATACAAAGTGAAAAGAAGAGTGCTGCCAGCCATGTCCCAGTTATATTGTTGGATTTGTAAATGTTGCTTCTCCTCCCCTCTGAAAGTCACTCACTTTAGGGATCAAGAGGCTTATATGAAAGGTGACTTTAAAGTACAGGAAATGTTCTGTCTGTTTATAGAAGCAAAAATTAAATTCTTTGCTTCTTTTGAGTCAAAAGGCGGCTCTTCCTCTTTTCCCCTGACCTCTTTGTGTCCATACCATTGTATCCTGTGCCCTTTCAGTTGACCCTTTTAACTTGAAACAGCAGAATATTTTGCCTGCTCTTCTGAGCGCAGATATTTGAACAGCTTCATGCTGCATTGTCAAATTCATTAGTTATACTCAGCCCGTGCAGTGAGTGGGATCCAACCACTCAGCCGGGCATGCAGTTCTAGTGAACTAATGAAACGGTAATTACAAAAATAATGAGAAATATGAACCATCGTCCAGTATCTTTGGGGCTAGTTTGAGAGAATGCATCATTGTGTGCAGAGTTTCCTGTTGAATTTTTAATGGATTTCTTATTTTTCCAGCGTAGTACGATGAACATTGAAAGGACATCTAACGTCTTTGTCCGGTAAATTTCATACTGTAGGGAGCAATATAGCCCATAACACATGTTTGTATGATGTATTTGTGATGTATAACGAGGAACAACCTAGACTAAGGTCCATTTCCTGTGCAACTTATAAAGTTATTGTCCCCAGCGGGCCTCATTTAGCAAAGTGTAGGCTATGCTGAGCCACGTTTAGTATCTAGTTTCCACAGAGTACAGCAGCAGCAACAACGCATTATGGTCATACTGTATACTTAACTGCATTTATGTGGTGAGAACTTGTAGAATCTGCTGAGCATATCAGCTTGCATTCATTAAAAGCTCTTCACACCCGGCTCCCTAAGTTTGTCTTTACACTCTGGGAAAAAACTGAGACCTTTGCAACAAAATTGAACTTATCCTTTACTTTTCTTGTCTTTTTAATTGCAGCTTCACACAGACAAGGTGGAAAATGACACAGCCAGATACAGCCTTTCAGGTGAGGGGGCAGGCACCATCTTTGCCATCAATGAGAAGACAGGTGACATCCACGCGATGAAGAGGTTGGACCGCGAGGAGAAGGCTGAATACACACTAACCGCCAAAGTCACTAATGCTATTACAGGCCAGCTTCTGGAGCCCATGACTGAGTTCATCATCAAAGTCCAGGACATAAATGACAATGCACCAAAGTTCACTGAAGGCCCGTATCATGCCGCTGTTGAAGAAATGTCTGCTGTTGGTAAGTCACAATACAGACAGAGCTCATTTCTGCTCCCTGCCTCACACAGCAGCCTAATCAGTGTGTGAGATTTCCGAGACGGCTGATCTCTAATGGGCTATTGCATAAAAATAATGAGTGAATAAGAACAAGAGGAAATGAGTATGCCTATTTACACGCTTGCCTGCTATGAGTATTTTTCCACAAATGAAAATACAAGAATGATAAATCAAATCAAATCACTAGGACTTCACCCATAGCTCAGTGCTGTGACTGAACATCGAGCGTCAGTGTCGACACACACTTAGGGAAGGCTCTCAACAAACAGCTCACTTACAAAGAACTAACAATATGGAAACATGAGCCAGACATTAGATTGTAAAATTAAATAACTCACCACATGTGGCAAGCATAAAATACCTTATTAAAATTTTCATACACAATCAAAATTCTGCACGAGCTGAAAGGCACCAGTGGCACATTTCGGACATGCTACAGCAGCATATGTAGATACTGCCCTAGGGCATGCATAAATCTGCTATTGTCCACTTTGTGTAGGTCAGGGGCCATTTTGGGTTAGTTTTTTTTTTTTTTGTTGGGGGCGGGGGTATTGTACTTTCCATCAGTTACTGTAAAATGATTATAGCACACTATAATAGATGTTTATGCAAGGATTTGAAAGTGCAGAATATAATACTGATTGATGTTGAAAACAATGGCAAGGAGATTAAGAGGGTGAACCTCTGTGGACTGCATTATTTTGTGTCAAAAGCATTTACAATAAGTCTTTTTTTCTGTCTTACACAACAGTAAATCCTAACAGTCCTCAAAGTAGGAAAGGCTTTATATGGACGGCTGTTACTTCAAGATTTAAGCATTATAATAATATTGTGGTTGAGAAACATGTTTGCATGTGCACCCATAAACTGTCAGTTAGCTCGACAATACTGACGGATGCTAATTGCAAGCTACTATTCCTCAAGCCCCCTCAAACTGGTACGCAAAACTTTTGCCCTTGCACTGTATGCTAATATATTCATATATTCTCCTTCTTATTTCATTGCATTTAAATGACCACTGCATGATGATAATGCAGCTCATCTAGGACAGACAGAAGCCTGTAAGTGGATTGTTACACTGTTTTGAGAGCCTCACTACTGACCCCGGCACAGCAGGAGTCTTGTAGAAAAAAAATGCTTCCATCAGTAGCAGGAAGGAGATCACAGTGTGTCTTTATGCTGTTTTGACATTGCAGGAGTTCAGCAAGGATGCTGGGGTCCGTTGTTGGGTGGTATACACTTGTTATTGTGTTTCCTCAATGAGCTTCCTCTTGTTACCTGTCACAAAGCTGACATAACTCGCCAGGACAGATGGTGTTAGGAGTGTAATGGAGTCTATTTGGTACATCCCATAGGATGCAGTCTTTGCATCGGTTCTCAGAGGGAAAGCTATATAAATATATATTTCTCTGCAGCTTCTCATGATAACTGTATCTGACTCTTATTAGCTGCTGCTGTGGAAGCAAAAAGGAACAAAACACAATGCAAAAGTATCCATGTAAACACAAAGTAACAGTGAACTGTTCTTGTCTGAACTCTGTTACTTGATCCCTGCTGCTCAGCTTTGGATCTCAAATGAAATGTACTGTAGTTCTCCAAGGGTTTTGTCAGTGGAGTGCGGTAACAACCATAGTGATAGGGTAGAGAGCAAAGTGGTAGTTGACAGCACTCTGTGATTTGCCAGTGGGAATAATGCATAAGAAATGGAAATCGGCATCTCTTTGTTGATTGTTGTTCCCTTTTGTCACTACTGATTAATTAAACATTCATGAAGGCTCAGTTGTTAGCTTGAAAGGCTTTTCTTTTAGCAACTGGTTTCCTTCTTGTTAAGTTTTCATGTGCTGTGGTATTATGAGAAGAATTAGGCTCTCTGGACAAACAAACAATAAGTCGTTCATCTCGCTCGCCTCATATTCATAAATCACCGGTTTCTTTACAGTAGTGTTTCATCTTTATCAAGCTGAAATTAGAATTTGCACAGGACTCGGTGGATTACTGCGTTTTGAGTGGCGCATAACTAATAAAGTCCATGGGAAAGAGAGCAGAACAGAGATGAAGATGGTGAAGGCGTATGAGCAAATCTTCACAGTGACAAGAAACTGGGAAATATTAAAATGCATTTATTGCACATGCTAAAAGACGTTGCATTACATTTTCTACTAAGCTGAGACAATGCTGAGTGTGCTGATGAATTTCTGCTTAGCGTGAACCCACCTGTGTCAAATAATCAAAATCTAATCCAGACCGTAACAGCCTGCTTCTCCTGATGATGTTATCCACTTACAGAGCTTGTCAGTTCCACTTCAGACTTCATCAATGTCTTAGCAGCTCCTTGCTTATCGGGAGTGTATCCACACAGTATCAGCGAGACCAGGGACAAATATCAACACCTACCTTTTATCTGTCAAGGACTATGGCTAGATAGAGAATCCTCGTACTGAATGTCACCATCCCCTATAGGAAACGGTCCCCGCAGCCGCATGAGATATGTGACACGGGTCACCGAGGTCACCATGTTTCCTGTGTGTGCAGGAGCATAGAGGTTAATGGGAAATGAAGGAGAAATACCTTTTGTTCTTCCTTTAAAAAGGGCCAGTCGGATAAGATGTGTGGCTTTCTGTGACTTTTGTCTGACTTTCATTTTCCTGAATAGCTGAAAATGGAGGTGACTAACATTTTAATTGTTTAGTGAATTGTCTCTGTAGGTACAGTGGAACAATAAGATGAAGGGGAAAGCAAAGGTTTTAACTTCACTAAATCTGCCAAATCTGTCAGAACACATTTGAAATCATTAGCATAAGCCGCTAGAACTTCTGTGAGTGCATTACATTGAATTGTTTTTTAGGGGTAAAATGCTCCTACAAAATTTCTTCAAAACTGTGTTAACTGACTTTTTTATTTTTATTTTTTTGGCTGCTCAAACCCTTTATGAATAATTCCACTTCATTTCCCATTAGTGTGGCTAATGCTAGCTATGAACTCTCCACCTAGAATGGATAGATTTATGATTAAGCACAATAAGAAGTGAATACCTGAGCAAATTCTGTACAGCTTTCTGAAAATTAGATTTTTCCTAAACTCATGGTGAAGTTGTCAGATCACAAGAAATTGCCCACTTTCAAAAGTCAATTTGCTTTTTGTATCATCTTTTATTTTGTTTTGTCCGTTCCTCTGTGTTCTGGTTTGAATGGGATCAGTTGTCAACAATAAAATGATTGCACCAGAAAAGACCCCCTCCCTCAAATTTCACATCTACCCTACTGTCAACGTTGTCTTTCGTGGTGTCTTTCGTGGTGTCCCCTAAAAACTTTGTTGTAATTCAGTTGTCTTGCGCATGACTTGTAGTCTTCCTATATTTTTGCATTTTTATTTACTTCGACATATGTGGCATATGTTACAAAATTGTTGTTTATTTCTTAATACTGTATCGTGTTGCTTGTAATTCCTTTAGGGACGATTGTTTTAACATTGTGAGCAATCTCAGTTCATCACTATGAGAAACCATGCCCAGAATACTCATGCTAATTTGATCTGCGCAAAATTATTTTAGAGATTTAAAGAAAAATGTTAATAATTGCAGTTTTAATAATGGACACTAAATATAATTTGGATAATTCTGTTTTGTATGTTTTTATAAAATCATCTAATCCTCAGGCAAATAGGGTGGAAATTATTATCCATTCATTTGATCAAATAAACAATATACGTAGGTATACTACCTGTCCTCCATGTTTCTCCTACACTCTTACTTACAGAAGTTTATTCATTACATTGTAATTTTTTAGTGTCACTTGAGGGAGTTAGCTGCTTATTTGTGCAAGCCAGTCCATGATTAGAATTTTAATTCTTTCACATGGATTGCAAAGAGCTCACAAGATTAAGAGATTTTGTTCTCCTGTTAATGGGGTCTTCAACTTTAAGGCCAGTACAAGCTGACAAATTCCCTTGTATGTCTGTCGACCATATGCTGGAATTATGAGGCTCTGCCACCCGTCTGCAGCTAACAAGGGGGTTGTGATGTAGTTGGAAATTACAAAATCTGCTTGAAGTGACACAACAGGTAATTAGGAGGAGGTTGCTAGACCCTCCTTCCTGTGCTAAGGGGGGTGCAGATGACAATAATTGCCACATTGCGAAACAAACTTGCTGAAAGTTGTTCTGCCGGTTGGAACTCATGTGAGAGTTGCCCCAGGAGTGTGAGTTCGCTTCATTATCAGGGCGATTAATAAACGGGCACGTAGACAGATGGCCCATCTCCTCTTTGCATGGGCCATGCTCTGTGAAACCTCAGCAAAATGAATACCTGTATGAGAGCACAGATCCTTGCCAAATGTGTCAAGATCTGCTAAATTGGAGTGTAGACATAAAATTGAAGTGACATTAATAGATTACCTGGAGTTGATTTGCATTTTCAGAGTTATTATGGGTGCGGATAAAAGGACTAACAGGCACAGCCATCTATGTAGGACCTAATGATGTTTCTGATTACGCTCTCATCACCATCGGCAGCTGGGAAAATAAGTAAAGGCTTGTCATCTCAGATTTGGACGATAAATGAGCAGACTTGATCAAGGGGAGACATATGGAAATGAGCAGTATGCAGACCTTTATCAGAGCTGATCATCTCATGCTTCCAACATACAGGAGTACACTGTGATCACAGCTGATTTAATATGCTTGCAGTTTTCAAAGTGATCCATAGATACATAACCTCAACGAAGCATAACGATATTAAATACTGCTGTATATTTTGTCATAGCTTGTGCCTTTCTGTGTGTTCGAGCATATCTATCTATCTATCTATCTATCTGTTCTTTCGTCTCATGAATTTTTCTGCACATTGCAGTCGGTCAGATCAATACAGGGACAGCTGAGATATTTTCAGACCATTTCATGCTTCACTTGGGCCAGATGTTCTATAAAAATCCTCTTTCTCGATATACCAAAAATATCATTGTTCTGTGCTGATCTTGCAGTAAATCTTGAACATACCTTGCTCTTGGAAAGTATGACTCTGAATGCATTAAAAACAGCTTAACTTGAATAAACCCTAACAGTATTTCAGGGTCACAGCAACCCACATAAGCAAAAGAAGCCCATTTATAGTGCATCTTTTATCTGGCATTTCTCAGTTGAGCTTTGAGCTGAGAGCTGAGAAAGAGGATGTCTGGTGTTTGTGTCTCTCTTCTCTGATCCTAGGCTCTGGTCTGCAGCTTGGCAGATGGGCTGAGTGGCAGGGGGCCCCTGGCCCTTTAACATAGTGGGCAGCTGGGCCAGAGCTAGGCCAGGGCCGGGCTGGGGCACATCTGACGAGTAGGCTCCTGGGCTGGACAGGGATGCGGCAGACCGGGACCATGATGATGGTGGTGGGTGGCTCACAGGCTGAACTGGGGTGAGAAGGGGTCAGAGCAGTGAACCTGGCCAAGGCTCTGACTCTCACAGGCCTGTCTAACTGCCAGGAAGCGTCCGTGCCAGCCTGCCCTTTTTGTGGCCATGCTAAATGGGAATAGGACAGGCCTCTGAGGCAGAAAGGATTTAACTGACATGGTGGAGTTTGTCTGTAAATAACCTGCTACGACTATCTATCTCACCTCATTTGGCACCAGCATTCTGCATATCTGAGTGTATTTACATGCTTGATTTGGTTACTTTCATTTGCATTTGTGATACCAGTTAATTGCCCAGTCACTTCTTTTTTTCCTTTTACTGCTACATTCTTTTTACATTCGCTTGTATGTTATTAACTTAGCTTTCTTTGTTTCAGACTAAGCTGCAAATCACATGGTATTCAAGAGTTAAAATAAAAAAAAATCATATTACCTACAAATGTGTATTACTAATTCATCAAATATTGTTTATTATCCAATGTACCTCTGAATTATGCATGTAACATCATCAGTCATTGGTCCAGATACAGTAATATGAGCTTTTTAAAGCCCCCTGGGGTATGTTTTCTTTTTTGAGAATACACAAAGGCATCCACGCACATACACACATACTAAACTGTGTGTTTCACGCGCACATACATCTCTAACGTGCATCTCTGTTAGCATGAACCCACAGTGCAGATGTAAAGATGGTGTTGTTCAGGTGTAATTTGTCCCTTCTCCCCTGTGTAGCCTGCAGAGATGCACTCTATTTGCAACCCCCCGCACATATTTTTCCTCCTGTTCTGTACCTCTGCCACCCTCGCACTCTCTCCTTTTTGCTCACCATTGCTTTCCATTGCTAAGCTAATGCTCTCCTTCACTCTTCCCTTGAGGGAGAACAAAAAGTAGCTGGCTTCTAGGTAATGAAGCCCTTCAATGTGATCTGCATAAGATTGCCTCCCTTGCTGGACTGGCTGCCTTGCCCCAATGAATAGCAAGAGGCTCTCAATGAGAATAAGGACAAAAAGCTGCCTTCTCTTTAGCCACAGTATCATCGCTCAAACAAAGTCTGTCTTCTTTTTTTTCTTTTTCCTATGGAGTAGAAAGAGAAGAAAAATGAAAGGCAAGGAGGATAAATAACAAACAAAGTTCATGAAAGGGAAGGTAAATGAGAGAGAGAGTGCATGTTTATTTATGTGTGAGAGCATGTGCGTAGGCTCTTGTGTGCATGCTTTTGTAATGACGAGGAGACGGATGTGAATAACTGAGGCTGTCACGAGTGTCACCCTCTGTGTTGTCGCACTGAGTGGATGTGATTAAATGAATTTCATGCAACAGGGTCAACAGTAGTACAATGGGACATGAGAAAATCAAAGGTTAAATTTTAAATTTGTTTGTATGAATGCTCTTTTTTAAAATATTTATAAGGCTGCGGTATTAACCTGAATAATAATTAGGAAAAAAGTTTAATCAGATACAACTAACCTGTCACATTTCCAGGTTTTTTGCTTTTCAATTAAGTATTAGTCATGAACGTTTTGTTGCTTTGAAATTCATGTAAGGATGATTTGTGGTTGTCATACTATCACACACCACTGTTCATTATTTCAAGGTCAGCTAATCATTCTGAGAACAGAAACAAGGACGCAGCATCCTCAATTCAGCATTAGTGCAGAGAAGGAGAGGGGCTGATTCAGTTCAGTGTGTCATCTAAAGATAGTGTAATGCCTTCTAATGGCCACTGGTGGGCATGCAGATTAACTGTAAATATTTCATTGTATAGATTAATGTAATAAGACTTACACAAACTGATGCAACAGTAACTAAGGGTAAAAAATATTAGCTAATTATTCAATGAGCAGAAAATGAATCAGTAACTAATACAGTAGTGGAAGTCGTTTATTATTGTTTAAGCCATTCCTTGTTCTACGACCAAATTTTTAATCAATTAATGGATTTTTTAGGAGAATAAACAGATGATGAATCAGTGACGAAATTGCTAGTTGCAGTAGTAGCTCTAACCATCGCTGCCCTTTACTTGGATGGTTAAGCCTTTGTCATGCATCAGCTTTGAATTGGCATGCTTCTGATGCCAGCATTAGAGACGGCTTATGCACAATGAAAGACTCATTTAATACTGTGAATGAAACACTTATTGAGATGGGTACTTCTCATTATAAAAGGCTACTATAGGCATGTAGAGTTGGCCTTCCTGTCATTTCCCTGGAGTTGGCACTTTAAAGACACCAAAATAATTAAAAAAAAAATCTTCAGAAGAAGGGTGAAATATCCTAAAAAAAACCCTAAAATTCCCATAATGTCACTCTATGCAGTTACTGGTTCACCAAAGTTTTCTTGCATGACAACACATAGAATGCATACATTTTTATTAGTTTTGAGCTGGATCAGCACTTACAGTACACAAAGCTAATCATGTGTAGCCTACAGTGCATCCTGTTACGATTGTGTCCAGAAATGTAACAAGATGTGTGCAAGATGCAGACTTCAACAGGCTGCCTGGATAAAATCCCAAATCAGTATTACATGACATACTAATTTGCACAAAACTATATCTTTCATGTAAAAAAAAATAAAATAAAAAATTACCTAATAAGCTGTGATGGGCTATGATGGTCGAATAATGCTAAAACAGTAGCTGTAGTCTGTCATATTCACAGCTATGCCAATCCATGTACATACTTTCCAAGGTCATTCTCCCTGTTGTCATTATTTTGTTAGAGTAATTTTGGTAACACGGTGCTTAAGTTCAACATTTATTAACTGTAAATCCCACGCGATTTATCCAGTTCATTTGAAAGGCATTTGAAACACTCTTAAGTCTAACACTGCATTATAAAACCATCACTGCCTCCTAGCCTTTTGGAGGTTTAATTACCAAACACATTAATGCATATCTGTGGGGAAAATGACAGTTTCCTTGCAGATGAATTGTAATTTCACATAAGTCATGTAAAACCTCAATCACATACGCCTAAAGACCAGTTGGCAACCCCCTGGCAACTTCTGGTCGCTAGGGAAAAATGTGTATTCCCTGTCCAGTTGTAAATGAGCTTGCAACCTTCACCTGGCAGCAACCAGCTGGAGGCTGCTGGATGCTGCCAGGTTAAATCAGTCATCAAGAGGGTGTTTATACAAAAACCTCAGTGTGATTGCTTTGCTAGCAGATTGCCACAGTCATCAGACTCTTACATGGGAGATGTCAACTGGTGATCTGCAAACACACACTGTTTACTCTGTCAGCTGTACTAAAATTTGAAAAAGTATGACACAAAATATAAATGGTAGTGATGTAGTGACACCTTTTTCCCTCACAACCACTAATTGCCATATGCCTACAAAAAGCATTTCGGCCTGTGCGACCAGGGCCCAGTCATTGTTTTATTCGGCACATAAATTAAAACATTAATTAGAGAAAGGTTTAAAAACACATCTGATCAAATATTCTTAGAAAGAAAATATAACTGTCCCAAAAAGAGGAAAATTTGAATCGGCCAGGTAAGCCTTCAGTTAGTTCATGTGCCTGTTTTTAGTAGACTGTTGCTAGAACTTTAATTCAACATGTCTAACTGGTAGAGTAATACTTTAAATAACACTATAATTACTGTTAATGTAAAGGGGAATAGTTCCATTGTTTGGATCAATCAACTACTTACTGTATCAGCTTATATTCAATCTGTTGTCACTGATGCTGCATTGAAAGCAATAGATGTGATTGTCAAGGAAGATTTGTAGCATGGCGATCAATCTTTAATTAATCTTTAATGGACATGACCTATTTAATGTAAGGGTTTTTTGTGTATGTGTTTTACAAGTTTGTTACAACACATCTGCAGAGGCTGGCCTTCTGCTATTGTGTATATCAACTCTAGCGGTACCACACAGGACTTTGGCACAGCCTTGAGTGTGTTATTGCTTTACACAGTACTCAAGCACTTGTAGCCACAGACATTGAATCTCTACAATACTGAAAATGTATATTTAACTTTTTGTACCACAGTATTGCAGTGTATTTAAAACTATGGAGGTTTTTTTTTTTTTTAGCCATTTTAGCCTCTTTCTAAATACACTAAAGCCTTGTACTCAGTAACAGAGAACTAACTAATATTAAGCTAAAAAAATATACCTTCAAAAAGTAGTACTGGAAAACAGTGCTTTTTACAGCAACAAATCTTCAAGAAAGCAATAGCATCTTTTGTATGTGAAAGAGAGAGCGAAAAATAGGGAGATCTGATTAATGATTGATAACATGATGAGTGTATTTCAGAGAAAGACCTGAATAAATTGTAAAACTCAAAATGAGTCCTGTAAGCACCTTGAATGAATTCTGTGTATGGGAGAGATAGCAGGAGTATGATAAATGACTGATCAGATAATCAGCATCTTCTAGATAAAGATAGAATTGAAAAAACTGTACAGCCACACAAAAAGCTGACTGCCCAAAAATGTGTTTTTTTTTCTAGACTCCCAAAGAGAGCTGTAGCATGATCAATAAACAAATCAAATAATAATTCAAACAGAAAATGCTGCTATCTGACTTACTAGTAATGCTGGAGGTGACTTCCAACGGGAAATGGTATCAGAAAGGAAAGTTCCTTCATTAGGGGGCTTTTTCCATTAGCTTCTGCAATTTTGTGCAACAATAAACACAGAAAAACAATTTTTACATTAAAACAGACATTTTCAAGTGTCATTTTGCACCCGTTTGTGGTAAATGTTTCATTAAATACAGTTTCTCTGGTTCTCTTTTGGACTATGTCTACTTTGTTACTGACTTTTTTTGCTGTTAAAATATGGTCCTGAGGCCAAATGTGCAGGGGTTTAGAGAAATAATTGGGCACACCACATGTTAAGTTATCCATCCATCCATCCAACCAGATTCTTCAGCTTATTTAGAGTTATGGTGGTCGAGGCTGCCTATCCCAGCTGTAATGGGAAAAGAGACAGGGTACAACCCAGACAGGTTGCAAATTTATTACAGGGCTAACACAGAGAGACACAGACAACTTTTCACATTCACTGTCACATTCACACCCACAACCAATTTAGAATCATCAATAAACCTAACATGCTTTTGCTTGGACTGTGGAAGGAAGCCTGAAGTACCTGAAGAGAAATCACCCAGACATGAGGAAACATGCAGTCCTAACCACTGCACTACTGTGGTATTGATGTAAAGCAAATTTTTTAAAAGAATCATTGCACTATGGTAACTGTTTTTAGATGTAGTTTGGCTCTACCTCATTGGCTATTCCAGCCCGGATAAAAAAAACCAAAACTCAGTGGCATCAACAGTGAATCAACAGGTGTAGCTGACAGTACTAGAATTCATATCTTCATCCGAGATCTGTGAAGTTTGCTGTGGATGCCATCAGATACATTTATTAAGCAGGTCACATCTTACTGGAAATAGATCTGGTGTAGCTCAGCTGAAACAGTCATTGTCTTACACAGCCAATCATATACTTGCTCACTAATTGCCTACAGGCCCCCTGCTCTGCAGATAACAGACTGAGATGCGACCATTTGCTGCACATTCTCTGCTATGCTGAACTGTACAATATGTTCTTATTTATAATCTTACACAGATTACACGTTCATTTTGGTTTTGATATCTCTTCACTTATAAATGCATAAACACAGTGGGGAAAAATTTATTATTAGCATGTAGATGTAGATTTTCTCCCTTTTTTAAAGTTTAGAGCTGTTAATTCTTCAATATCACACTTCAAAAGTTAATTGTCAGATGTTTTTGATGAAATTCAAATACTTTGTGGATGTGTGTATGTGTGTGTCTGTGCATGTACCATGTTTACATATCTTTGTGGGCACCAGCAGTCCTTATGGGGACAAAATCCTCGTCCCCAAGAGTTTGAAGGCATTTTTTAGGCTCAAAATGCAGTTTTAGTGCCAGAGTTACAATTAGGCTATGGTTAAGTTTAGGCTAAGGGTTAGAGTTAGGCATTCATTTTTGATTGTTAGTGTTAGGGTAAGCAGCTAGGGAAAGCATTATGTCAGTTAGATGTCCTCACTAAGATATGAAAACAAGTGTGTGTGTGTGTGTGTGTGTGTGTGTGTGTGTGTGTGTACGGGTTCGTACTATACTGGTGGGGACTTTCTGCACAGTGGGGACCAAAATCCAGGTCCCCTCGGGGTTGAAAGCAATTTTCACACTCAAAATGTGGTTTTAGTGTCAGGGTTACAATTAGGTTATGGTTAGGTTTAGGGTAAGGGTTAGGGTTAGGCATTCATTTTTGATGGTTAGGGTTAGGGTAAGGGGCTAGGGAAAGCATTATGTCAATGGGATGTCCCCACGAGGATAGCAAACCAGACATCTGTGTGTGTGTGTGTGTGTGTGTGTACTATCAGCTGTGATACATACCAGCTGAAAATGACTGAAAGAGACTGTTTGAAGTCATGCTGGTGAGTGGGAGGTCCTCTCTACATTACTGCTATAGCGTGCACACTGAGGATGGTTCCAGATAGCACCTTAAACTTGGCACATGCTTACTCATATCTGCTGAGATGCCAGAAAGCTTTCTACTTCAGTACACAGCCATGGCTCACCTTTTAATTATTCAAGAAGAATGTTGTGGATTTTTAATGTATTGTTGTAGGGCCTTTTTTGGTGCATTTTTCCTGTGGTGTGTTCAGTCCTCTTTGCTCCTTTGCGTCTATTTCCTGCTGTATCTGGCACTGCGTCCGTCAATCCCACTTACTTTTGTTGCTTCAAAAACAGCAAGGATTTTGCTCACTGGTTTTCCACTCAACATAGTGTGTGCAGGTATGTGTGTGTGAGTTAGAGTTTGTGTGTGCATGTTTTTTTTTTTTTTACATCTAATTTTACAGTGATGAAAAGAAAGAAAAGAATCCCCATACTCTCATCCCTCCATGTCTGCATTATTAATTGTCTGAGCTATCAACTATAGCTATTTGGACCCCGCAGGCACCCAACAGTCAGTACCTAAAATTAAAAGCAGCAATTGCTTCCCAATGAATGCCATAATAACACTCTTTAAAGTTACATTTTGCTCCCACAAAAGAGCATAGACTTAATTTAACTGCAGAAGAAATAAAGCAGAAACTGCATAAAGAGAGACAAAAAAAAGGTCTTAGCAAAAATCTTTATTAGCTGTTTGTGTGTGTGTGAGTGTTCGTGTGTGTGTGTGTGGCTACAGCTAAGATTTGTGTAGCCTACTGTAGCTTGTAGTAGAGCGGGATTGGTCAATGCAACATAAATGAGGGTGGAACACATTCATCAAGGTGGCAGAGATTTGAGACTAGAGAGTCCCATCCAATCACTGACAGAGAATAAAGGGGAGAGGCATAAAAGTCTGTACAGCAAGGTCATTTGAAAAAGAAGCTGATAAGACGAAAGGATCAAATCTCCAGTGCGGGCGAGGCCTTACTCTTGATGTCTCTCCCCATTAACTAAAGCCCTGGCTTGGCACATACAGTCGTTGCCACGGCTCAGCTGTCTGATACAATGACGAGAAAGTAAAACATTAAATAAATCAAGTAAGTCTTTGCAGTGTTTGTCATCAAAATGTATGTCCCTGAAAATTCATATTTCTGTTTTTATTTTATATTTTTGTTCATGTATGACTTTAAATGATGAATCTTTATTGTGGTTTTTTTGCAAAGTGATACAAAATTCCACTTGTGTTACTGTGTGTTTTACCCTCCTGTCTTACTATCACATGGGCTGCTGATTTTTGGCATCAGGCAACCTTGTTGAGCTCTACCTTTTTGTGTTTTGGAGCATTGGCAGCTGTATTGCTCTCAACACTGCAGTATGGATTTAGTCAGTTTGTAGTTTTACCACAGTCACAGTCTGGTGTCCACACGAGTATGCACACGCACACACACACACAGACACACACACGCACAACCAAATACACAGTCAATCCTACAGCAGGTTTGCTATGTCACACTGGGGGCTGCTGTGTAATTGGGTGAATCTGCTCTCCAGCACGCAACAGAGATAGCCCTTTAAAATTTCACTTCACTTCTGGGAGTGTAAACAAACCTTGGGATTACTAGGGGTGTAAATCCACATTCCACCATCTTTTCTTCTGTCATTTCACCCCCCCCCTTTTGTTTGTTGGCCATGTCCTTTTGAGAGTTTATTGCTGTGCCGGATGTTTGCTCAGTATTTGGAGAGGGTTTCTGTGTGTCTCACTGTGATTTGTGACATGTTAACAAGCATGATAACAAGTCCACGTCTGTGTGCCTATGTTCATTATAGATCTGCATGCGCATCTGTGTCAGCACGAGTCAGTAGGCGTGCACTCTAGGCATGTATTTTAGCATGTCTTATGTGTGGACACTTTATGTGGCTGCGTGCAGCTTTCTGTCTGTGTGTTCTCTGTGATGGATTGCTTGTCAGATGCCAGCATAGCACCGCTCTTACCGGCTGACGGAGACATTAAGTCACCAGTCACGTAGATGTAGTATGTTTCAAGATTCCTCAGGGAAAATACTTTAACCCTTCCCGCTCCAGGACGACTGTCAGACGACAGTGTATATTACTTAGAAGGTGCTCCCTGCTAAGACCCACAGTATGGCTGGATTCAGTTGAGTTCGGTGTCCTAATGCAGTTGTGTGGGAGGTGGAAGACCTCTGTCACACATTACTTTTAGATGGGCCAATTGCAAGAGTTATGGGCTGCAGACTGTGTAGTATGACTGTCTCTCAGAGGCTTGGATTTTTATTTTATTTAATTTACCTCTGCCAGCTGTACGAATAGAAAATATGTAATCGACAGAGAACATCTTCTAGTAGCAGCAGCCTGGGGGAGTCGTTGCTGAGGGAGGGATTTTAATGCTCCCCTCCAGTTCTGTCCTTTGTTTTTAATGCTATATTATTCTCACTGCTGCTGCTCTCCCTAGAATGTGAAAATAACACACTCTGAATGAATGTGAATGTTCACGCTGGCAACTAAAGCAAATCAATTTTTTTTCATTAGAAATATCTAAACTAAGTCTATTTATTTGCAAAGGCTATTGTCGATCAGTATACTATCCAGTTTTACAAGGACTTGAGTGTTATTTTATAAACTATTAATGCATACAAAAATCTACTTTTTGAAATATTTATTTTTTGCTTTTAGATTAAATTTAGCCTTTTACTTACTTTTAAGAACATTTGAAAGATTCACCATCATGTGATTGACAGAGGCCTGGTAAGATAATCAAACAGTCTGTGAACTCCCAGTCACTTTTAAATAAATAAATCTGTTGTAATTCTGATCATTATAACTGACCCCCACTTGCTTCAAAACACAGATAAGAGGACAGAAACACACACACACAGACACACGCGCACAAATACACACTCAGAAATATCTCAGTGAAAATAACCCAAACAGTCAGACTTCTTTATGTTTATCTAGACTAGGTCTTCAAAAGCTTGCAAGAAAATGGTTTCAGAGCCTTTAAGCATAACCACAACTGAACATTAAGAGACATAACTCATTGAAGGAAAAAAATTCTCATTTTCAAGTTCCTCTGGCTTGGTAGTGCTTTTTCCTTATATTGACTCAGCAAGTCTTCTTCATGTCTGCATAGCACTGCCTATTTTCTTGCCTGGGTTTCAAGGGAACCTTGCTGAGTTATCTGCTGCTCTTTTTCTCCCTACTGATGTGGCCTGATGTTTTTTAGGAAGATTTGATCCTGAGGACATTTGCTGCTAATGCACTGTGAGGAGCTTGAACTTGATCAGCAGGGAAACCGCACAGTTTGTGTTTGTGTTTAAACAAGAATTTGAAATAGGATGTTAGACTGTGCAATATCATGCATAGATATATATAAATATACCACATCCCAATAACTGTGTTATTCTACTGTGGCTTTCAATTGAAAGGATGCGTATACTATTGTCCGTGCTAGCATGTACAGAATAAATCAGCGTACGCACAGGGATTTGTCTTCCCCAAAGTTCTCATGGCCACTGAACACCTCAGCTGGAACAGTACAGGGCTACATACACTGTTAAGGGTATTTTGGAACAATGTACACAAGTAATTCATTTCTGATATTAAGTAATAACTTTGATCTTTGGTTTCCGCACTCAGGAGCTGGTGGTAAAAATATTAACCGCAAGTTCATTTCCTACCTCAGTTTTACATTGTGCTGAAACATGTTTTTTTTTTTTTTTGTTCCATTGAGGAAGAATAATTCACGTTAAACACCCTCACCCCTGTGGCAGAGTTCCCAAATTAAGCAACATTTTGTTCATTTACCCATGATAAAGTTGTTCATTAGACAATATACTTTGCCTTATTCTTTGTTATTACCTTGCCATTGTAAATGCCTTGGGAGCAATTAAATATGTGAAGTGCCCAATTTTCCGTCCTCGACTTCCAGTCCTGAACTCTATCTGCATGTTGCACACATTTCCTATGAACTAATTAAAGTGAATCAATGACACAACCCTTTAAAATGGCGGCATATGTCAGGGCCATCAGTGGGGAACAAAAGACCCTCTTAATTATTTTGTTCCTGCCGTTCCTGTAAATGGCTTGTCAAGGCAGCAGACTCAGTAGCCGACTACTTGAAAAGGAGATGTCATGTACACACAGAGACACACGTACCAGCACATAAACACATACACAAACACTGGCTCCAGTTTCTCTGTGATGGCTCCCTCTCTGTCTTATAAAAGACTAGTAATTGTACTACAACAATGACAATGTAAGTGCTTAAGTGTAACGGTCCCCTTACTCTTCAAAGGTGCAGCATCCCTTATCCATCATTGGCTCTGGGGAACTATTTCTTGGATGCTGACAACCATATCTTATCTTGAAAAAAAGAAACATCTCCCCCTCACCCCTCAGGGGGAAGACACTCTTCCAGTTTCAGGATACCCAGGTACTTCTAGCTCTCCCATATATCTGCTATTCTGCCTTCTGGAAACTCCACTCGTTCAGTCCCAATCACTTTCCCTGTGTTTGTAGCCGTTCAGCCAAATCAGAGTGATATCATGATTTCCTCATCATGGATCACCGTGAGCTGATATCTCGTTCACTTTTGGCATACAGGTAAATCTATATCAGTATTCACTCTTAGTGATAAGCTGGCTCAGAGGGCATATGTAGAACAGCAGCAGGGACATTGCTTCACTTTGGTATCTCTACACTTGATGGCGACTTGTGTCATTGCCTTGGAGTTGGCCTCCAGTGTTGCCTTCCACAGTCCTGCTGAGTTTATGATGATACAGCTGGAAACTGTAGTGGCAGCATCACTGTTTTTGGAACGTTAGGTCAGCATTTGAATCCCAGTCAGGGCATGCACACTAGATACCCAATGCTACCCAATGCTACCCAAGCCTACCGCGGAACATGAGCGAGAGACAAATTAATTATAGCCATTACATTTTTTAAAGAAAAAATCTAGTGCAATTTGTCCCTTGCTGTTCCTCATTCGTTTAACCCGTTCTTCACCTGCATGCTGAAGCCCTGCTGAAACATGCAGGTTACCATGAGTATGCATTAGTCCTGTTATAAACACTGATGTGTTACAGGAGACTTTGTTTCCCCCCCCCCCTTTTTCCCTGCTTTGCAGTTATTAACCTCACCATCCTGCTTTGTAAAATACTTACATCTGCCTCATATTAATCTAAATCATCTTTGTGAAGATGTCTGGGCTGTAGATGGGTGAAAATGGTGACAAATGAAAGCACGGGAGTTGCGAGGCTGCACTGGTAAATGAGAAAAGTTCTCACGTGCCAGGTGTTTATGAGCATGCTTATTTGTTTAAGGGTTTTTCCTAATGCCCATCTGCATTGTTGCCATAAATGCCCATCTGTAGCCCAGGAATCTCAAAGTGGCTTTGACTACTGTCAGAAAATCAACTGGCAGTGCTCCAAGTATGTCATCTTCTCCTCTGAGAGAATAAATGGACGGGGATGGTTGGATGGATGAAAGGATGCCTCGACACGCTTGTTTTCTCCACCTCGTTACAACCGTTTTCTGTGTTATCAAGAGCTTTGGCCTGCCACACTACAGCACCGCGCTACACTTTGTGTTTGACAATACTCTGCCTCACAGTGCTAATCGCCTCTTAATTCTTGCATTACTCCCCATCCGTGAACATGAATTTCAATTGCATAGGTGGTACTGTCCAAAAATAGTGCTTGCAGCACTGCCTGGAGAGATGGGCTGTCAGTCTACCTGTCTGATCATGAGCTATTATCCTCTCTGCCCACAGACAGGAGGGAGAGCTACACCAGTGTCTATGTGATCATGATCAATACATAATCACTTTCCTGTCACTGCAATGGTGCTATCGGGGGAACGTCCAGCCTCATAGACAAGCCATTTCACAAAAAGGGATTTGGCAGACCATCTTTTTGACCTAGAAAAAGGGTGGGGTGTGTTGTAGTGTGTGTGTGTGTGTGTGTGTGTGTGTGGTGGGGGTGGTGGGGGCTGGATTCATTTAATCAGTAAGTACTATGTAGTAAGTACCAGTAAGATTATTGCATGGTCAGTATGCTTGGATAAATTGCACAAGTTTCAATGTCCTGTGATGCTTATGAGAAACATAGTTTCTGACAAAGACAGCGTCAATAAAGATATTTACAGCTACAGTAAACATGTTAACAATTGTCAACAGTTGCTCCATTTGGACCTTCTCTGTTTCTTAATAGATTTGAATTCATTTAATCTGCACTCCACAGCTGAAAGTGTATTGCTGATAGTAATGAAATAATCCCTGGCAGCAAGCTGGAAAAAAAAGAAATTTCTGTGAAGATTTTTCCAGTACACTGTCAAATTGACCTTAGGACATGATATATCATAATACCAGTTAGACTCAAAAGTCCCTTTGGATTTCAGACAGATTATTTACTATTTACTAACTATTATAATATTGAAATTTATGAAAAACTAACACATTGTCATATAGCTGAGAGAAACAAAGGGATTTAAAACATGATGTAAGATTCAGAAAATATTTTGTAAATAGTATCTCATTCTTGTTTGGACACACACACACACACACACACACACACACACACACATACACATATATATATATATATATATATATATATATATATATATATATATATATATATATATATATATATATATATATATATATACATATATATATATATATATATATGCGGGCGGTTTATCCTTCAAGCTCGGGTCCTCTACCAGAGGCCTGGGAGCTTGAGGGTCCTGCGCAGTATCTTAGCTGTTCCCAGGACTGCGCTCTTCTGGACAGAGATCTCCGATGTTGTTCCCGGGATCTGCTGGAGCCACTCGCCTAGCTTGGGAGTCACCGCACCTAGTGCTCCGATTACCACGGGGACCACCGTTACCTTCACCCTCCACATCCTCTCGAGCTCTTCTCTGAGCCCTTGGTATTTCTCCAGCTTCTCGTGTTCCTTCTTCCTGATATTGCTGTCATTCGAACCGCTACATCGATCACTACGGCCGTCTTCTCCTGTTTGTCTACCACCACTATGTCCGGTTGGTTAGCCACCACCATTTTGTCCGTCTGCATCTGGAAGTCCCACAGGATCTTAGCTCGGTCACTCCCATTTTGACCTCGGGACTTCCAGGTTATACTCGGCACAGATGTTCCTGTACACTATGCCGGCCACTTGGTTATGGCGTTCCATGTATGCCTTGCCTGCTAGCATCTTGCACCCTGCTGTTATGTGCTGGATTGTCTCAGGGGCATCTTTACACAGCCTGCACCTGGGGTCTTGCCTGGTGTGATAGACCCCAGCCTCTATGGATCTTATACTCAGAGCTTGTTCTTGTGCTGCCATGATTAGTGCGTCTGTGCTGTCTTTCAGTCCAGCTTTGTCCAGCCACTGGTAGGATTTCTGGATATCAGCCACCTCCTCTATCTGCCGGTGGTACATACCGTGCAGGGGCCTGTCCTTCCATGATGGTTCCTCGTCTCCCTCCTCTTTCTTTGGTTTCTGCTGCCTGAGGTATTCACTGAGCACTCGGTCAGTTGGGGCCATCTTCCCAATGTATTCTTGGATGTTCGTTGTCTCATCCTGGACTGTGGTGCTGACACTCACCAGTCCTCGGCCCCTCCTTCCGCTTAGCGTACAGCCTCAGGGTGCTGGACTTGGGGTGAAACCCTCCATGCATGGTAAGGAGCTTTCTTGTCTTTATGTCAGTGGCTTCTATCTCCTCCTTTGGCCAGCCTATTACCCCAGCAGGGTACCTGATCACGGGCAGGGCGTGGGGTGTTGATAGCCCGGATCTTGTTCTTACCGCTCAGCTGACTCCTCAGGACTTGCCTGACCCTCTGCAGGTACTTGGTGGTTGCAGCTTTCCTAGCGGCCTCTTCATGGTTCCCATTCGCCTCGCGGGATCCCCAGGTACTTGTAACTGTCCTCTATGTCTGCAATGTTGCCTTCTGGTAGTTCGATCCCCTCAGTTCTGACTACCTTTCCTCTCTTTGTTACCATCCGACTACACTTCTCCAGCCCGAATGACATCCCGATGTCATTGCTGTATAGCCTGGTAGTGTGTATCAGTGAATCGATGTCTCGCTCACTCTTGGCATACAGCTTGATGTCATCCATGTACAGGAGGTGGCTGACAACTGCTCCGTAGCAGCTGCTACATATATCTATATATATCTATATCTATATATATATATATATATATATATATATATATATATATATATATATATATATATATATATATATATAAAACGTAACTAAATCAGTATATATACTGATCTATCTATCTATCTATCTATCTCTATATCTATCTATATATATATATATATATATATATATATATATATATATATATATATATATATATATAGTTACGTGATTATATTACTTAAATCACTTACATTTTATTTTGGCACTGTCCAGAGCATCACATTGCTTAGATTCTGTGCTGGTACAGCTGGCATCAATCTGCTGATGTAAGTATGCTGGGTGTAATGATAAATACAACGGCACTTTTCACATTTTCCTCTATTACATTTTTCTTAATCGTGTACACTGAAGTGACTGATAGTTTTACTTGCTTCAAACATACAATACAGTAAAATATGGGCAAAAACCATACATCAGTAGTTGTTTTTCAGATGAGAAGATGAATGCATGTCCATTATTCAATCTTGTTTAAGTTCTACTTTGCTCCACTATGGTCACCACCTGATTGGCAGCTTTGAGTTTGTGCTTTTTGATGCTGGGCCAGATTTATTTATTCATTGACTGATTTAGTTTCATTTTGATAAAATTAGTTAGTTGAGCAGATAGTTAAAGAAAATCTGACAGCTTTATAGCAAACACACTATGGCCATTAGGAGCTAACAAAATTTTTGTTACTAAATTTTCAAATATGACTTTTTAATTTTTCTCCTCTGAAAAAGGTTGTTTTAATAGAATCTATTTTGTTTTATCAACTTTTTCCTCAAAGAAAATATTGTAATATCAGTGTCTAATCTGCATATTAAGCAACAAGCTATTTAATCTTCTGTGCACTTATGTGTACACCGCCCATCTTCTTTTCTGTCTATCCATCCTGGTTTCTCTCTCTCTCGCTCTCTTTCAACACCCACAGTGTAAAGCCAGTCAGACATAAACAGTATTGTTTTACCCGGGTAGGGCTCACAGCAGGGCACTGTTACCCCCACGCCTCATGCAGCCCACAGCTCTCCCCATGCTTCAGTGATATCCCTTCTCCATGGCTCAGTGGCTGCATACATATGAATGCCCCCTGTCTTCCACCCTTCACGGTTCTGAGCTGGTCCAAGCTGAGAAGAGCTGAGATGTTACACAGCTGCCATGCTTGTTGGACAGACAGTTGTGGAGGAGAATTGTAGCATTCCAGTGCTAGTAAATGAACTGTAATGACACATTCTTTGGAGTGATTATAGGTGTGATGGTACTTGAACTCAGGAGTGCTTTCCTGCGGTGTGATTTGCTGAATTGTACTAAGCATGCTGAGGGTGAATTTGGGGCAATAAAGGAAAAAGAGGAGTTTATGTTCCTGGCATATCAGTTAGAAAATGCAACCAGTATGTGTATGCAGTAAACATTATAATGAAGACTTAGTGCAGTGTCAGAAACTGGGCAAAGGTTTTTGTAGAGCAGCTGATCCTACAGTATATCCTAGCTGTGGAAAATGAGCATAATAATGGAACTTTCACATTTCTGGACACTTAATAATGCTTTCTTTATGACAGAAATCTTGTGGTTTAAAAGTGAAGATTCTGCTGACAGGTAAATGTGTAAAATAAAAATCTTGATTTGAAGATAAAGCTCCAGAAGATTGTAATGCTAAAACTTTCTTTTTTCCTTGTTCTGCACATCAGATTTTACTACTTTGGTCTGTTTGATTATACTTATATTTCTTCTAAGGAAATAAGCAGATTATACAGATCAAGCTGTGTTACAGTACAATGTGTTATTGAAAATAAGTTGCAGCGTCCTTCCGCAGCCATTGTGTGTCACACCGGGCTGCATCTCCCAATTTATCCCCTCTCTGGTTCAAGAAAGATTCCTATTGATTTCCTATCACAGAGCCAGTGTACAGAGTAAATAGGAAGTGTGAGCCCTATTATTTCTGTCGCTTGGTAAAACATAAGGATAGACCCCCGTGTCTTTATCACGAGGAACCTTTTAGCCACCACATGCCCTTCAACCAAAACACTATGGCTGTAAATTTTCACACACTGTACAGTAATGATGTCCTTTGAGAATGAGTTTGTGTTTAAATTATTGGTGTGGTATTAAATCCTGTGAACTTCAGAACATGATTAATGAGATTACACTTAACGTGGGAAAACACCCGTAAACGCAGGCTGTATTTTCATACAGGCTTAATGTGCATTCCCCTGCGGGCCACTGCCCAAACCAATAGAGGGAGATTTGCTTTCCCAGGAGAAGCTTCTGTGCACTCTTTCTGTGTCTTTGCATGTGCTAAGCAATAAGAAACAGGTGAGACAAATCCCTTTAGACACCAAATAGTGCAATTACACATTTCTTCCATATATGTAACAGGTCTGACCAAGAATATGCAACACTTTTGAGGAAGAAAGATGTGTGCAAGACATTCCACTGAATAGTTTTCATATTCCATTGTAGGCTTTTTACATCCTTAATCCGTTCCTGCAAGTTTTTTGTTTTTAGCAACCATTCATATTTTTCATCCCTGGACATTTATA